>NC_143041.1:120000-155000 GCF_057628025.1 Oncorhynchus mykiss
CTGTTACTGGATAGGTAGTGAGGGCCTTTAGGCCTGAAGGTCCATAGTGCCACTGTCCTTAAGGGGGGCAGAGCAGTCAGCCTCTGTGGAGGTTGGCTGCTCTGTCCCCCTTTTTTTTGGCCCATTTTTCCAATCACCAGGCCCAGAGTTTGACCTTTAGGGATTTATGTGTTCTCTCATGCCAGGAGAGAGAGGCCTGTTCCTTGATAGGGAGTTAGGGCCTTTATGCCTGTATGTGTACTCTCATTCACAGAGATGGACATAGTGCAATTTCTGTGATATATTTACCATCTATTTTGGGTTACCAGATGCACATTTCAAATCACCAGTTGCACGGATGTATATGCTCATCAAGCAGTTGGCTACCTTAAGAGAGTCATAGTTACTCCCTCCATTCACCCGCGGTCCATATTTTAATTTTTGGGTTACCAGATGCACGTTTTCAATCACCAGGTGCACGGAGGATTAATAGCAATCTGCATCCATCGTGATATTTTAAACCGTCCATAAAGCACTCAAATAGGGCCCCCACTGAGAGAGGGCCGTAGTGGGCTACTCCCCTGGCGGGCATGAAGGTCAGGTATAGCTTTAAATGCATTTTGAACAGTTTTATAATTTTTGGGTTACCAGATGCACACGGGTCTTTTGCAAAACAATCACAATCTGCATCCATCGTAATATCTTAAAGTGTCCATAAAGCACTAAGGACGGCCCCGACCAAGAGAGGGCCGTAGTGGGCTACTCCCCTAGCGGGCTATATAAATAAAATGACCGGTAAATGCATTTTGGACAGTTTTATAATTTTTGGGTGACCAGGTGCACAAGTTCCATTTGGGTGACCAGGTGCACGCCGGCTTTTGGGTGACCAGGTGCACAAGTTCCATTTGGGTGACCAGGTGCACGCCGGCCTTTGGGTGACCAGGTGCACACGGTTCTTTTGGGTGACCAGGTGCACATGGTCCTTTGGGTGACCAGGTGCACGCCGGCCTTTGGGTGACCAGGTGCACATGGTCCTTTTGGGTGACCAGGTGCACATGGTCCTTTTGGGTGACCAGGTGCACATGGTCCTTTGGGTGACCAGGTGCACGCCGGCCTTTGGGTGACCAGGTGCACATGGTCCTTTTGGGTGACCAGGTGCACGCCGGCCTTTGGGTGACCAGGTGCACACGGTTCTTTTGGGTGACCAGGTGCACATGGTCCTTTGGGTGACCAGGTGCACGCCGGCCTTTGGGTGACCAGGTGCACGCCGGCCTTTGGGTGACCAGGTGCACATGGTCCTTTTGGGTGACCAGGTGCACGCCGGCCTTTGGGTGACCAGGTGCACACGGTTCTTTTGGGTGACCAGGTGCACATGGTCCTTTGGGTGACCAGGTGCACGCCGGCCTTTGGGTGACCAGGTGCACGCCGGCCTTTGGGTGACCAGGTGCACATGGTCCTTTTGGGTGACCAGGTGCACGCCGGCCTTTGGGTGACCAGGTGCACACGGTTCTTTTGGGTGACCAGGTGCACATGGTCCTTTGGGTGACCAGGTGCACGCCGGCCTTTGGGTGACCAGGTGCACATGGTCCTTTTGGGTGACCAGGTGCACATGGTCCTTTGGGTGACCAGGTGCACGCCGGCCTTTGGGTGACCAGGTGCACACGGTTCTTTTGGGTGACCAGGTGCACATGGTCCTTTGGGTGACCAGGTGCACGCCGGCCTTTGGGTGACCAGGTGCACATGGTCCTTTGGGTGACCAGGTGCACGCCGGCCTTTGGGTGACCAGGTGCACATGGTCCTTTTGGGTGACCAGGTGCACGCCGGCCTTTGGGTGACCAGGTGCACACGGTTCTTTTGGGTGACCAGGTGCACATGGTCCTTTGGGTGACCAGGTGCACGCCGGCCTTTGGGTGACCAGGTGCACACGGTTCTTTTGGGTGACCAGGTGCACATGGTCCTTTGGGTGACCAGGTGCACGCCGGCCTTTGGGTGACCAGGTGCACATGGTCCTTTTGGGTGACCAGGTGCACAAGTTCCATTTGGGTGACCAGGTGCACGCGGTTCATAACAGCGCGGTTATCTGCTTTAATGTCCGAGGAGGGGTGCTTAAGTGTGGGTGCCCTGGTTCACCTGGTATGCGAGGTTGTGGAGGTGGGGGGGGTCCCCTGCTGGTATCATCCCCGAAATAGAGGGGTGATACCCGGGTGGTGAGTAAGGGCCTACAAGCCTGGAGGTCAATAGCTCCAGGGGGTAAGCTCTACTGTCATGTCCGTAAATAGAGTGGTGTTACCCGGGTTTTGAACCATATTTTAATTTTTGGGTTACCAGATGCACACGGGTCTTTTGGAAAACAATCACAATCTGCATCCATCGTAATATCTTAAACTGTATATAAATCACCTAAGGACGGGCCTGACCGAGAGAGGGCCGTAGTAGGGTACTCCCCTAGCGGGCTATATCAATAGAATGACCGGTAAAATGATTTAAAACAGTTTTACAATTTTTGGGTTACCAGATGCACACGGGTCTTTTGGAAAACAATCACAATCTGCATCCATCGTAATATTTAAAACTGTCCATAAAGCACTGAAGGACGGGCCTGACCGAGAGAGGGCTGTAGTAGGGTACTCCCCTAGCGGGCTATATCAATAGAATGACCGGTAAAATGATTTAAAACAGTTTTATAATTTTTGGGTTACCAGATGCACACGGGTCTTTTGGAAAACAATCACAATCTGCATCCATCGCGATTTCTTAAAGTGTCTATAAAGCACTCAGGACGGCCCCGACCGAGACAGGGCCTTAGTGGGGTGCTCCCATAGCGGGCAACAATGAGAGGGGTGCCTTTAAATTCATTTTGAACCATATTTGAAATTTTGGGTTACCAGATGCACGTTTTCAATCACCAGTTGCACGGAGGATTAATAGCAATCTGCATCCATCGTGATTTCTTAAAGTGTCTAAAAAGCACCCAAGGACGGCCCTGACAGAGAGAGGGCCGTAGTGGGGCACTCCCCTAGCGGGCTATATCAATAGAATGACGGGTAAAAGTATTTAAAACCGTTTTATAATTTTTGGGTTACCAGATGCACGTTTTCAATCACCAGGTGCACGGAGGAAAATGAGCATTTGCATCCATAGTCATGTCTTAAACCGTCCATAAAGCACTCTTGGCCGGCCCCGGCAGAGAGAGAAAGAGATGGTGGAAAAAAAAAAAAATCATCATCAGACCTTCCATAAATAATTCGGGCCGGCCCCCATTGCTAAAGGTCCGTAGTAGGGTGCGCCATAAGCGGACATGAATAGATGGAACACCGCTAACCGCATAGAGAACCGTGTTTTGGGTGACCAGGTGCACGTTTTCAATCACCAGTTGCACATTTTCAATCACCAGTTGCACGGAGGATTAATAGCAATCTGCATCCATCGCGATTTCTTAAAGTGTCTATAAAGCACTCAGGTCGGCCCCGACCGAGACAGGGCCTTAGTGGGGTGCTCCCATAGCGGGGAACAATGAGAGGGGTGCCTTTAAATTCATTTTGAACCATATTTGAAATTTTGGGTTACCAGATGCACGTTTTCAATCACCAGTTGCACGGAGGATTAATAGCAATCTGCATCCATCGTGATTTCTTAAAGTGTCTAAAAAGCACCCAAGGACGGCCCTGACAGAGAGAGGGCCGTAGTGGGGCACTCCCCTAGCGGGCTATATCAATAGAATGACGGGTAAAAGTATTTAAAACCGTTTTATAATTTTTGGGTTACCAGATGCACGTTTTCAATCACCAGGTGCACGGAGGAAAATGAGCATTTGCATCCATAGTCATGTCTTAAACCGTCCATAAAGCACTCTTGGCCGGCCCCGGCAGAGAGAGAAAGAGATGGTGGAAAAAAAAAAAAAATCATCATCAGACCTTCCATAAATAATTCGGGCCGGCCCCCATTGCTAAAGGTCCGTAGTAGGGTGCGCCATAAGCGGACATGAATAGATGGAACACCGCTAACCGCATAGAGAACCGTGTTTTGGGTGACCAGGTGCACGTTTTCAATCACCAGTTGCACATTTTCAATCACCAGTTGCACGGAGGATTAATAGCAATCTGCATCCATCGCGATTTCTTAAAGTGTCTATAAAGCACTCAGGTCGGCCCCGACCGAGACAGGGCCTTAGTGGGGTGCTCCCATAGCGGGCAACAATGAGAGGGGTGCCTTTAAATTCATTTTGAACCATATTTGAAATTTTGGGTTACCAGATGCACGTTTTCAATCACCAGTTGCACGGAGGATTAATAGCAATCTGCATCCATCGTGATTTCTTAAAGTGTCTAAAAAGCACCCAAGGACGGCCCTGACAGAGAGAGGGCCGTAGTGGGGCACTCCCCTAGCGGGCTATATCAATAGAATGACGGGTAAAAGTATTTAAAACCGTTTTATAATTTTTGGGTTACCAGATGCACGTTTTCAATCACCAGGTGCACGGAGGAAAATGAGCATTTGCATCCATAGTCATGTCTTAAACCGTCCATAAAGCACTCTTGGCCGGCCCCGGCAGAGAGAGAAAGAGATGGTGGAAAAAAAAAAAAAATCATCATCAGACCTTCCATAAATAATTCGGGCCGGCCCCCATTGCTAAAGGTCCGTAGTAGGGTGCGCCATAAGCGGACATGAATAGATGGAACACCGCTAACCGCATAGAGAACCGTGTTTTGGGTGACCAGGTGCACGTTTTCAATCACCAGTTGCACATTTTCAATCACCAGTTGCACGGAGGATTAATAGCAATCTGCATCCATCGCGATTTCTTAAAGTGTCTATAAAGCACTCAGGTCGGCCCCGACCGAGACAGGGCCTTAGTGGGGTGCTCCCATAGCGGGCAACAATGAGAGGGGTGCCTTTAAATTCATTTTGAACCATATTTGAAATTTTGGGTTACCAGATGCACGTTTTCAATCACCAGTTGCACGGAGGATTAATAGCAATCTGCATCCATCGTGATTTCTTAAAGTGTCTAAAAAGCACCCAAGGACGGCCCTGACAGAGAGAGGGCCGTAGTGGGGCACTCCCCTAGCGGGCTATATCAATAGAATGACGGGTAAAAGTATTTAAAACCGTTTTATAATTTTTGGGTTACCAGATGCACGTTTTCAATCACCAGGTGCACGGAGGAAAATGAGCATTTGCATCCATAGTCATGTCTTAAACCGTCCATAAAGCACTCTTGGCCGGCCCCGGCAGAGAGAGAAAGAGATGGTGGAAAAAAAAAAAAATCATCATCAGACCTTCCATAAATAATTCGGGCCGGCCCCCATTGCTAAAGGTCCGTAGTAGGGTGCGCCATAAGCGGACATGAATAGATGGAACACCGCTAACCGCATAGAGAACCGTGTTTTGGGTGACCAGGTGCACGTTTTCAATCACCAGTTGCACATTTTCAATCACCAGTTGCACGGAGGATTAATAGCAATCTGCATCCATCGCGATTTCTTAAAGTGTCTATAAAGCACTCAGGTCGGCCCCGACCGAGACAGGGCCTTAGTGGGGTGCTCCCATAGCGGGCAACAATGAGAGGGGTGCCTTTAAATTCATTTTGAACCATATTTGAAATTTTGGGTTACCAGATGCACGTTTTCAATCACCAGTTGCACGGAGGATTAATAGCAATCTGCATCCATCGTGATTTCTTAAAGTGTCTAAAAAGCACCCAAGGACGGCCCTGACAGAGAGAGGGCCGTAGTGGGGCACTCCCCTAGCGGGCTATATCAATAGAATGACGGGTAAAAGTATTTAAAACCGTTTTATAATTTTTGGGTTACCAGATGCACGTTTTCAATCACCAGGTGCACGGAGGAAAATGAGCATTTGCATCCATAGTCATGTCTTAAACCGTCCATAAAGCACTCTTGGCCGGCCCCGGCAGAGAGAGAAAGAGATGGTGGAAAAAAAAAAAAATCATCATCAGACCTTCCATAAATAATTCGGGCCGGCCCCCATTGCTAAAGGTCCGTAGTAGGGTGCGCCATAAGCGGACATGAATAGATGGAACACCGCTAACCGCATAGAGAACCGTGTTTTGGGTGACCAGGTGCACGTTTTCAATCACCAGTTGCACATTTTCAATCACCAGTTGCACGGAGGATTAATAGCAATCTGCATCCATCGCGATTTCTTAAAGTGTCTATAAAGCACTCAGGTCGGCCCCGACCGAGACAGGGCCTTAGTGGGGTGCTCCCATAGCGGGCAACAATGAGAGGGGTGCCTTTAAATTCATTTTGAACCATATTTGAAATTTTGGGTTACCAGATGCACGTTTTCAATCACCAGTTGCACGGAGGATTAATAGCAATCTGCATCCATCGTGATTTCTTAAAGTGTCTAAAAAGCACCCAAGGACGGCCCTGACAGAGAGAGGGCCGTAGTGGGGCACTCCCCTAGCGGGCTATATCAATAGAATGACGGGTAAAAGTATTTAAAACCGTTTTATAATTTTTGGGTTACCAGATGCACGTTTTCAATCACCAGGTGCACGGAGGAAAATGAGCATTTGCATCCATAGTCATGTCTTAAACCGTCCATAAAGCACTCTTGGCCGGCCCCGGCAGAGAGAGAAAGAGATGGTGGAAAAAAAAAAAAAATCATCATCAGACCTTCCATAAATAATTCGGGCCGGCCCCCATTGCTAAAGGTCCGTAGTAGGGTGCGCCATAAGCGGACATGAATAGATGGAACACCGCTAACCGCATAGAGAACCGTGTTTTGGGTGACCAGGTGCACGTTTTCAATCACCAGTTGCACATTTTCAATCACCAGTTGCACGGAGGATTAATAGCAATCTGCATCCATCGCGATTTCTTAAAGTGTCTATAAAGCACTCAGGTCGGCCCCGACCGAGACAGGGCCTTAGTGGGGTGCTCCCATAGCGGGCAACAATGAGAGGGGTGCCTTTAAATTCATTTTGAACCATATTTGAAATTTTGGGTTACCAGATGCACGTTTTCAATCACCAGTTGCACGGAGGATTAATAGCAATCTGCATCCATCGTGATTTCTTAAAGTGTCTAAAAAGCACCCAAGGACGGCCCTGACAGAGAGAGGGCCGTAGTGGGGCACTCCCCTAGCGGGCTATATCAATAGAATGACGGGTAAAAGTATTTAAAACCGTTTTATAATTTTTGGGTTACCAGATGCACGTTTTCAATCACCAGGTGCACGGAGGAAAATGAGCATTTGCATCCATAGTCATGTCTTAAACCGTCCATAAAGCACTCTTGGCCGGCCCCGGCAGAGAGAGAAAGAGATGGTGGAAAAAAAAAAAAAATCATCATCAGACCTTCCATAAATAATTCGGGCCGGCCCCCATTGCTAAAGGTCCGTAGTAGGGTGCGCCATAAGCGGACATGAATAGATGGAACACCGCTAACCGCATAGAGAACCGTGTTTTGGGTGACCAGGTGCACGTTTTCAATCACCAGTTGCACATTTTCAATCACCAGTTGCACGGAGGATTAATAGCAATCTGCATCCATCGCGATTTCTTAAAGTGTCTATAAAGCACTCAGGTCGGCCCCGACCGAGACAGGGCCTTAGTGGGGTGCTCCCATAGCGGGCAACAATGAGAGGGGTGCCTTTAAATTCATTTTGAACCATATTTGAAATTTTGGGTTACCAGATGCACGTTTTCAATCACCAGTTGCACGGAGGATTAATAGCAATCTGCATCCATCGTGATTTCTTAAAGTGTCTAAAAAGCACCCAAGGACGGCCCTGACAGAGAGAGGGCCGTAGTGGGGCACTCCCCTAGCGGGCTATATCAATAGAATGACGGGTAAAAGTATTTAAAACCGTTTTATAATTTTTGGGTTACCAGATGCACGTTTTCAATCACCAGGTGCACGGAGGAAAATGAGCATTTGCATCCATAGTCATGTCTTAAACCGTCCATAAAGCACTCTTGGCCGGCCCCGGCAGAGAGAGAAAGAGATGGTGGAAAAAAAAAAAAATCATCATCAGACCTTCCATAAATAATTCGGGCCGGCCCCCATTGCTAAAGGTCCGTAGTAGGGTGCGCCATAAGCGGACATGAATAGATGGAACACCGCTAACCGCATAGAGAACCGTGTTTTGGGTGACCAGGTGCACGTTTTCAATCACCAGTTGCACATTTTCAATCACCAGTTGCACGGAGGATTAATAGCAATCTGCATCCATCGCGATTTCTTAAAGTGTCTATAAAGCACTCAGGTCGGCCCCGACCGAGACAGGGCCTTAGTGGGGTGCTCCCATAGCGGGCAACAATGAGAGGGGTGCCTTTAAATTCATTTTGAACCATATTTGAAATTTTGGGTTACCAGATGCACGTTTTCAATCACCAGTTGCACGGAGGATTAATAGCAATCTGCATCCATCGTGATTTCTTAAAGTGTCTAAAAAGCACCCAAGGACGGCCCTGACAGAGAGAGGGCCGTAGTGGGGCACTCCCCTAGCGGGCTATATCAATAGAATGACGGGTAAAAGTATTTAAAACCGTTTTATAATTTTTGGGTTACCAGATGCACGTTTTCAATCACCAGGTGCACGGAGGAAAATGAGCATTTGCATCCATAGTCATGTCTTAAACCGTCCATAAAGCACTCTTGGCCGGCCCCGGCAGAGAGAGAAAGAGATGGTGGAAAAAAAAAAAAATCATCATCAGACCTTCCATAAATAATTCGGGCCGGCCCCCATTGCTAAAGGTCCGTAGTAGGGTGCGCCATAAGCGGACATGAATAGATGGAACACCGCTAACCGCATAGAGAACCGTGTTTTGGGTGACCAGGTGCACGTTTTCAATCACCAGTTGCACATTTTCAATCACCAGTTGCACGGAGGATTAATAGCAATCTGCATCCATCGCGATTTCTTAAAGTGTCTATAAAGCACTCAGGTCGGCCCCGACCGAGACAGGGCCTTAGTGGGGTGCTCCCATAGCGGGCAACAATGAGAGGGGTGCCTTTAAATTCATTTTGAACCATATTTGAAATTTTGGGTTACCAGATGCACGTTTTCAATCACCAGTTGCACGGAGGATTAATAGCAATCTGCATCCATCGTGATTTCTTAAAGTGTCTAAAAAGCACCCAAGGACGGCCCTGACAGAGAGAGGGCCGTAGTGGGGCACTCCCCTAGCGGGCTATATCAATAGAATGACGGGTAAAAGTATTTAAAACCGTTTTATAATTTTTGGGTTACCAGATGCACGTTTTCAATCACCAGGTGCACGGAGGAAAATGAGCATTTGCATCCATAGTCATGTCTTAAACCGTCCATAAAGCACTCTTGGCCGGCCCCGGCAGAGAGAGAAAGAGATGGTGGAAAAAAAAAAAAAATCATCATCAGACCTTCCATAAATAATTCGGGCCGGCCCCCATTGCTAAAGGTCCGTAGTAGGGTGCGCCATAAGCGGACATGAATAGATGGAACACCGCTAACCGCATAGAGAACCGTGTTTTGGGTGACCAGGTGCACGTTTTCAATCACCAGTTGCACATTTTCAATCACCAGTTGCACGGAGGATTAATAGCAATCTGCATCCATCGCGATTTCTTAAAGTGTCTATAAAGCACTCAGGTCGGCCCCGACCGAGACAGGGCCTTAGTGGGGTGCTCCCATAGCGGGCAACAATGAGAGGGGTGCCTTTAAATTCATTTTGAACCATATTTGAAATTTTGGGTTACCAGATGCACGTTTTCAATCACCAGTTGCACGGAGGATTAATAGCAATCTGCATCCATCGTGATTTCTTAAAGTGTCTAAAAAGCACCCAAGGACGGCCCTGACAGAGAGAGGGCCGTAGTGGGGCACTCCCCTAGCGGGCTATATCAATAGAATGACGGGTAAAAGTATTTAAAACCGTTTTATAATTTTTGGGTTACCAGATGCACGTTTTCAATCACCAGGTGCACGGAGGAAAATGAGCATTTGCATCCATAGTCATGTCTTAAACCGTCCATAAAGCACTCTTGGCCGGCCCCGGCAGAGAGAGAAAGAGATGGTGGAAAAAAAAAAAAAATCATCATCAGACCTTCCATAAATAATTCGGGCCGGCCCCCATTG
The DNA here is from genome assembly GCF_057628025.1 of Oncorhynchus mykiss. Classification (NCBI taxonomy): domain Eukaryota; kingdom Metazoa; phylum Chordata; class Actinopteri; order Salmoniformes; family Salmonidae; genus Oncorhynchus; species Oncorhynchus mykiss. Next base: position 130,069 of record NC_143041.1, read on the forward strand.
CTAAAGGTCCGTAGTAGGGTGCGCCATAAGCGGACATGAATAGATGGAACACCGCTAACCGCATAGAGAACCGTGTTTTGGGTGACCAGGTGCACGTTTTCAATCACCAGTTGCACATTTTCAATCACCAGTTGCACGGAGGATTAATAGCAATCTGCATCCATCGCGATTTCTTAAAGTGTCTATAAAGCACTCAGGTCGGCCCCGACCGAGACAGGGCCTTAGTGGGGTGCTCCCATAGCGGGCAACAATGAGAGGGGTGCCTTTAAATTCATTTTGAACCATATTTGAAATTTTGGGTTACCAGATGCACGTTTTCAATCACCAGTTGCACGGAGGATTAATAGCAATCTGCATCCATCGTGATTTCTTAAAGTGTCTAAAAAGCACCCAAGGACGGCCCTGACAGAGAGAGGGCCGTAGTGGGGCACTCCCCTAGCGGGCTATATCAATAGAATGACGGGTAAAAGTATTTAAAACCGTTTTATAATTTTTGGGTTACCAGATGCACGTTTTCAATCACCAGGTGCACGGAGGAAAATGAGCATTTGCATCCATAGTCATGTCTTAAACCGTCCATAAAGCACTCTTGGCCGGCCCCGGCAGAGAGAGAAAGAGATGGTGGAAAAAAAAAAAAATCATCATCAGACCTTCCATAAATAATTCGGGCCGGCCCCCATTGCTAAAGGTCCGTAGTAGGGTGCGCCATAAGCGGACATGAATAGATGGAACACCGCTAACCGCATAGAGAACCGTGTTTTGGGTGACCAGGTGCACGTTTTCAATCACCAGTTGCACATTTTCAATCACCAGTTGCACGGAGGATTAATAGCAATCTGCATCCATCGCGATTTCTTAAAGTGTCTATAAAGCACTCAGGTCGGCCCCGACCGAGACAGGGCCTTAGTGGGGTGCTCCCATAGCGGGCAACAATGAGAGGGGTGCCTTTAAATTCATTTTGAACCATATTTGAAATTTTGGGTTACCAGATGCACGTTTTCAATCACCAGTTGCACGGAGGATTAATAGCAATCTGCATCCATCGTGATTTCTTAAAGTGTCTAAAAAGCACCCAAGGACGGCCCTGACAGAGAGAGGGCCGTAGTGGGGCACTCCCCTAGCGGGCTATATCAATAGAATGACGGGTAAAAGTATTTAAAACCGTTTTATAATTTTTGGGTTACCAGATGCACGTTTTCAATCACCAGGTGCACGGAGGAAAATGAGCATTTGCATCCATAGTCATGTCTTAAACCGTCCATAAAGCACTCTTGGCCGGCCCCGGCAGAGAGAGAAAGAGATGGTGGAAAAAAAAAAAAAATCATCATCAGACCTTCCATAAATAATTCGGGCCGGCCCCCATTGCTAAAGGTCCGTAGTAGGGTGCGCCATAAGCGGACATGAATAGATGGAACACCGCTAACCGCATAGAGAACCGTGTTTTGGGTGACCAGGTGCACGTTTTCAATCACCAGTTGCACATTTTCAATCACCAGTTGCACGGAGGATTAATAGCAATCTGCATCCATCGCGATTTCTTAAAGTGTCTATAAAGCACTCAGGTCGGCCCCGACCGAGACAGGGCCTTAGTGGGGTGCTCCCATAGCGGGCAACAATGAGAGGGGTGCCTTTAAATTCATTTTGAACCATATTTGAAATTTTGGGTTACCAGATGCACGTTTTCAATCACCAGTTGCACGGAGGATTAATAGCAATCTGCATCCATCGTGATTTCTTAAAGTGTCTAAAAAGCACCCAAGGACGGCCCTGACAGAGAGAGGGCCGTAGTGGGGCACTCCCCTAGCGGGCTATATCAATAGAATGACGGGTAAAAGTATTTAAAACCGTTTTATAATTTTTGGGTTACCAGATGCACGTTTTCAATCACCAGGTGCACGGAGGAAAATGAGCATTTGCATCCATAGTCATGTCTTAAACCGTCCATAAAGCACTCTTGGCCGGCCCCGGCAGAGAGAGAAAGAGATGGTGGAAAAAAAAAAAAATCATCATCAGACCTTCCATAAATAATTCGGGCCGGCCCCCATTGCTAAAGGTCCGTAGTAGGGTGCGCCATAAGCGGACATGAATAGATGGAACACCGCTAACCGCATAGAGAACCGTGTTTTGGGTGACCAGGTGCACGTTTTCAATCACCAGTTGCACATTTTCAATCACCAGTTGCACGGAGGATTAATAGCAATCTGCATCCATCGCGATTTCTTAAAGTGTCTATAAAGCACTCAGGTCGGCCCCGACCGAGACAGGGCCTTAGTGGGGTGCTCCCATAGCGGGCAACAATGAGAGGGGTGCCTTTAAATTCATTTTGAACCATATTTGAAATTTTGGGTTACCAGATGCACGTTTTCAATCACCAGTTGCACGGAGGATTAATAGCAATCTGCATCCATCGTGATTTCTTAAAGTGTCTAAAAAGCACCCAAGGACGGCCCTGACAGAGAGAGGGCCGTAGTGGGGCACTCCCCTAGCGGGCTATATCAATAGAATGACGGGTAAAAGTATTTAAAACCGTTTTATAATTTTTGGGTTACCAGATGCACGTTTTCAATCACCAGGTGCACGGAGGAAAATGAGCATTTGCATCCATAGTCATGTCTTAAACCGTCCATAAAGCACTCTTGGCCGGCCCCGGCAGAGAGAGAAAGAGATGGTGGAAAAAAAAAAAAATCATCATCAGACCTTCCATAAATAATTCGGGCCGGCCCCCATTGCTAAAGGTCCGTAGTAGGGTGCGCCATAAGCGGACATGAATAGATGGAACACCGCTAACCGCATAGAGAACCGTGTTTTGGGTGACCAGGTGCACGTTTTCAATCACCAGTTGCACATTTTCAATCACCAGTTGCACGGAGGATTAATAGCAATCTGCATCCATCGCGATTTCTTAAAGTGTCTATAAAGCACTCAGGTCGGCCCCGACCGAGACAGGGCCTTAGTGGGGTGCTCCCATAGCGGGCAACAATGAGAGGGGTGCCTTTAAATTCATTTTGAACCATATTTGAAATTTTGGGTTACCAGATGCACGTTTTCAATCACCAGTTGCACGGAGGATTAATAGCAATCTGCATCCATCGTGATTTCTTAAAGTGTCTAAAAAGCACCCAAGGACGGCCCTGACAGAGAGAGGGCCGTAGTGGGGCACTCCCCTAGCGGGCTATATCAATAGAATGACGGGTAAAAGTATTTAAAACCGTTTTATAATTTTTGGGTTACCAGATGCACGTTTTCAATCACCAGGTGCACGGAGGAAAATGAGCATTTGCATCCATAGTCATGTCTTAAACCGTCCATAAAGCACTCTTGGCCGGCCCCGGCAGAGAGAGAAAGAGATGGTGGAAAAAAAAAAAAAATCATCATCAGACCTTCCATAAATAATTCGGGCCGGCCCCCATTGCTAAAGGTCCGTAGTAGGGTGCGCCATAAGCGGACATGAATAGATGGAACACCGCTAACCGCATAGAGAACCGTGTTTTGGGTGACCAGGTGCACGTTTTCAATCACCAGTTGCACATTTTCAATCACCAGTTGCACGGAGGATTAATAGCAATCTGCATCCATCGCGATTTCTTAAAGTGTCTATAAAGCACTCAGGTCGGCCCCGACCGAGACAGGGCCTTAGTGGGGTGCTCCCATAGCGGGCAACAATGAGAGGGGTGCCTTTAAATTCATTTTGAACCATATTTGAAATTTTGGGTTACCAGATGCACGTTTTCAATCACCAGTTGCACGGAGGATTAATAGCAATCTGCATCCATCGTGATTTCTTAAAGTGTCTAAAAAGCACCCAAGGACGGCCCTGACAGAGAGAGGGCCGTAGTGGGGCACTCCCCTAGCGGGCTATATCAATAGAATGACGGGTAAAAGTATTTAAAACCGTTTTATAATTTTTGGGTTACCAGATGCACGTTTTCAATCACCAGGTGCACGGAGGAAAATGAGCATTTGCATCCATAGTCATGTCTTAAACCGTCCATAAAGCACTCTTGGCCGGCCCCGGCAGAGAGAGAAAGAGATGGTGGAAAAAAAAAAAAAATCATCATCAGACCTTCCATAAATAATTCGGGCCGGCCCCCATTGCTAAAGGTCCGTAGTAGGGTGCGCCATAAGCGGACATGAATAGATGGAACACCGCTAACCGCATAGAGAACCGTGTTTTGGGTGACCAGGTGCACGTTTTCAATCACCAGTTGCACATTTTCAATCACCAGTTGCACGGAGGATTAATAGCAATCTGCATCCATCGCGATTTCTTAAAGTGTCTATAAAGCACTCAGGTCGGCCCCGACCGAGACAGGGCCTTAGTGGGGTGCTCCCATAGCGGGCAACAATGAGAGGGGTGCCTTTAAATTCATTTTGAACCATATTTGAAATTTTGGGTTACCAGATGCACGTTTTCAATCACCAGTTGCACGGAGGATTAATAGCAATCTGCATCCATCGTGATTTCTTAAAGTGTCTAAAAAGCACCCAAGGACGGCCCTGACAGAGAGAGGGCCGTAGTGGGGCACTCCCCTAGCGGGCTATATCAATAGAATGACGGGTAAAAGTATTTAAAACCGTTTTATAATTTTTGGGTTACCAGATGCACGTTTTCAATCACCAGGTGCACGGAGGAAAATGAGCATTTGCATCCATAGTCATGTCTTAAACCGTCCATAAAGCACTCTTGGCCGGCCCCGGCAGAGAGAGAAAGAGATGGTGGAAAAAAAAAAAAATCATCATCAGACCTTCCATAAATAATTCGGGCCGGCCCCCATTGCTAAAGGTCCGTAGTAGGGTGCGCCATAAGCGGACATGAATAGATGGAACACCGCTAACCGCATAGAGAACCGTGTTTTGGGTGACCAGGTGCACGTTTTCAATCACCAGTTGCACATTTTCAATCACCAGTTGCACGGAGGATTAATAGCAATCTGCATCCATCGCGATTTCTTAAAGTGTCTATAAAGCACTCAGGTCGGCCCCGACCGAGACAGGGCCTTAGTGGGGTGCTCCCATAGCGGGCAACAATGAGAGGGGTGCCTTTAAATTCATTTTGAACCATATTTGAAATTTTGGGTTACCAGATGCACGTTTTCAATCACCAGTTGCACGGAGGATTAATAGCAATCTGCATCCATCGTGATTTCTTAAAGTGTCTAAAAAGCACCCAAGGACGGCCCTGACAGAGAGAGGGCCGTAGTGGGGCACTCCCCTAGCGGGCTATATCAATAGAATGACGGGTAAAAGTATTTAAAACCGTTTTATAATTTTTGGGTTACCAGATGCACGTTTTCAATCACCAGGTGCACGGAGGAAAATGAGCATTTGCATCCATAGTCATGTCTTAAACCGTCCATAAAGCACTCTTGGCCGGCCCCGGCAGAGAGAGAAAGAGATGGTGGAAAAAAAAAAAAATCATCATCAGACCTTCCATAAATAATTCGGGCCGGCCCCCATTGCTAAAGGTCCGTAGTAGGGTGCGCCATAAGCGGACATGAATAGATGGAACACCGCTAACCGCATAGAGAACCGTGTTTTGGGTGACCAGGTGCACGTTTTCAATCACCAGTTGCACATTTTCAATCACCAGTTGCACGGAGGATTAATAGCAATCTGCATCCATCGCGATTTCTTAAAGTGTCTATAAAGCACTCAGGTCGGCCCCGACCGAGACAGGGCCTTAGTGGGGTGCTCCCATAGCGGGCAACAATGAGAGGGGTGCCTTTAAATTCATTTTGAACCATATTTGAAATTTTGGGTTACCAGATGCACGTTTTCAATCACCAGTTGCACGGAGGATTAATAGCAATCTGCATCCATCGTGATTTCTTAAAGTGTCTAAAAAGCACCCAAGGACGGCCCTGACAGAGAGAGGGCCGTAGTGGGGCACTCCCCTAGCGGGCTATATCAATAGAATGACGGGTAAAAGTATTTAAAACCGTTTTATAATTTTTGGGTTACCAGATGCACGTTTTCAATCACCAGGTGCACGGAGGAAAATGAGCATTTGCATCCATAGTCATGTCTTAAACCGTCCATAAAGCACTCTTGGCCGGCCCCGGCAGAGAGAGAAAGAGATGGTGGAAAAAAAAAAAAAATCATCATCAGACCTTCCATAAATAATTCGGGCCGGCCCCCATTGCTAAAGGTCCGTAGTAGGGTGCGCCATAAGCGGACATGAATATATGGAACACCGCTAACCGCATAGAGAACCGTGTTTTGGGTGACCAGGTGCACGTTTTCAATCACCAGTTGCACATTTTCAATCACCAGTTGCACGGAGGATTAATAGCAATCTGCATCCATCGCGATTTCTTAAAGTGTCTATAAAGCACTCAGGTCGGCCCCGACCGAGACAGGGCCTTAGTGGGGTGCTCCCATAGCGGGCAACAATGAGAGGGGTGCCTTTAAATTCATTTTGAACCATATTTGAAATTTTGGGTTACCAGATGCACGTTTTCAATCACCAGTTGCACGGAGGATTAATAGCAATCTGCATCCATCGTGATTTCTTAAAGTGTCTAAAAAGCACCCAAGGACGGCCCTGACAGAGAGAGGGCCGTAGTGGGGCACTCCCCTAGCGGGCTATATCAATAGAATGACGGGTAAAAGTATTTAAAACCGTTTTATAATTTTTGGGTTACCAGATGCACGTTTTCAATCACCAGGTGCACGGAGGAAAATGAGCATTTGCATCCATAGTCATGTCTTAAACCGTCCATAAAGCACTCTTGGCCGGCCCCGGCAGAGAGAGAAAGAGATGGTGGAAAAAAAAAAAAAATCATCATCAGACCTTCCATAAATAATTCGGGCCGGCCCCCATTGCTAAAGGTCCGTAGTAGGGTGCGCCATAAGCGGACATGAATATATGGAACACCGCTAACCGCATAGAGAACCGTGTTTTGGGTGACCAGGTGCACGTTTTCAATCACCAGTTGCACATTTTCAATCACCAGTTGCACGGAGGATTAATAGCAATCTGCATCCATCGCGATTTCTTAAAGTGTCTATAAAGCACTCAGGTCGGCCCCGACCGAGACAGGGCCTTAGTGGGGTGCTCCCATAGCGGGCAACAATGAGAGGGGTGCCTTTAAATTCATTTTGAACCATATTTGAAATTTTGGGTTACCAGATGCACGTTTTCAATCACCAGTTGCACGGAGGATTAATAGCAATCTGCATCCATCGTGATTTCTTAAAGTGTCTAAAAAGCACCCAAGGACGGCCCTGACAGAGAGAGGGCCGTAGTGGGGCACTCCCCTAGCGGGCTATATCAATAGAATGACGGGTAAAAGTATTTAAAACCGTTTTATAATTTTTGGGTTACCAGATGCACGTTTTCAATCACCAGGTGCACGGAGGAAAATGAGCATTTGCATCCATAGTCATGTCTTAAACCGTCCATAAAGCACTCTTGGCCGGCCCCGGCAGAGAGAGAAAGAGATGGTGAAAAAAAAAAAAAAATCATCATCAGACCTTCCATAAATAATTCGGGCCGGCCCCCATTGCTAAAGGTCCGTAGTAGGGTGCGCCATAAGCGGACATGAATATATGGAACACCGCTAACCGCATAGAGAACCGTGTTTTGGGTGACCAGGTGCACGTTTTCAATCACCAGTTGCACATTTTCAATCACCAGTTGCACGGAGGATTAATAGCAATCTGCATCCATCGCGATTTCTTAAAGTGTCTATAAAGCACTCAGGTCGGCCCCGACCGAGACAGGGCCTTAGTGGGGTGCTCCCATAGCGGGGAACAATGAGAGGGGTGCCTTTAAATTCATTTTGAACCATATTTGAAATTTTGGGTTACCAGATGCACGTTTTCAATCACCAGTTGCACGGAGGATTAATAGCAATCTGCATCCATCGTGATTTCTTAAAGTGTCTAAAAAGCACCCAAGGACGGCCCTGACAGAGAGAGGGCCGTAGTGGGGCACTCCCCTAGCGGGCTATATCAATAGAATGACGGGTAAAAGTATTTAAAACCGTTTTATAATTTTTGGGTTACCAGATGCACGTTTTCAATCACCAGGTGCACGGAGGAAAATGAGCATTTGCATCCATAGTCATGTCTTAAACCGTCCATAAAGCACTCTTGGCCGGCCCCGGCAGAGAGAGAAAGAGATGGTGGAAAAAAAAAAAAAATCATCATCAGACCTTCCATAAATAATTCGGGCCGGCCCCCATTGCTAAAGGTCCGTAGTAGGGTGCGCCATAAGCGGACATGAATATATGGAACACCGCTAACCGCATAGAGAACCGTGTTTTGGGTGACCAGGTGCACGTTTTCAATCACCAGTTGCACATTTTCAATCACCAGTTGCACGGAGGATTAATAGCAATCTGCATCCATCGCGATTTCTTAAAGTGTCTATAAAGCACTCAGGTCGGCCCCGACCGAGACAGGGCCTTAGTGGGGTGCTCCCATAGCGGGGAACAATGAGAGGGGTGCCTTTAAATTCATTTTGAACCATATTTGAAATTTTGGGTTACCAGATGCACGTTTTCAATCACCAGTTGCACGGAGGATTAATAGCAATCTGCATCCATCGTGATTTCTTAAAGTGTCTAAAAAGCACCCAAGGACGGCCCTGACAGAGAGAGGGCCGTAGTGGGGCACTCCCCTAGCGGGCTATATCAATAGAATGACGGGTAAAAGTATTTAAAACCGTTTTATAATTTTTGGGTTACCAGATGCACGTTTTCAATCACCAGGTGCACGGAGGAAAATGAGCATTTGCATCCATAGTCATGTCTTAAACCGTCCATAAAGCACTCTTGGCCGGCCCCGGCAGAGAGAGAAAGAGATGGTGGAAAAAAAAAAAAATCATCATCAGACCTTCCATAAATAATTCGGGCCGGCCCCCATTGCTAAAGGTCCGTAGTAGGGTGCGCCATAAGCGGACATGAATATATGGAACACCGCTAACCGCATAGAGAACCGTGTTTTGGGTGACCAGGTGCACGTTTTCAATCACCAGTTGCACATTTTCAATCACCAGTTGCACGGAGGATTAATAGCAATCTGCATCCATCGCGATTTCTTAAAGTGTCTATAAAGCACTCAGGTCGGCCCCGACCGAGACAGGGCCTTAGTGGGGTGCTCCCATAGCGGGGAACAATGAGAGGGGTGCCTTTAAATTCATTTTGAACCATATTTGAAATTTTGGGTTACCAGATGCACGTTTTCAATCACCAGTTGCACGGAGGATTAATAGCAATCTGCATCCATCGTGATTTCTTAAAGTGTCTAAAAAGCACCCAAGGACGGCCCTGACAGAGAGAGGGCCGTAGTGGGGCACTCCCCTAGCGGGCTATATCAATAGAATGACGGGTAAAAGTATTTAAAACCGTTTTATAATTTTTGGGTTACCAGATGCACGTTTTCAATCACCAGGTGCACGGAGGAAAATGAGCATTTGCATCCATAGTCATGTCTTAAACCGTCCATAAAGCACTCTTGGCCGGCCCCGGCAGAGAGAGAAAGAGATGGTGGAAAAAAAAAAAAAATCATCATCAGACCTTCCATAAATAATTCGGGCCGGCCCCCATTGCTAAAGGTCCGTAGTAGGGTGCGCCATAAGCGGACATGAATATATGGAACACCGCTAACCGCATAGAGAACCGTGTTTTGGGTGACCAGGTGCACGTTTTCAATCACCAGTTGCACATTTTCAATCACCAGTTGCACGGAGGATTAATAGCAATCTGCATCCATCGCGATTTCTTAAAGTGTCTATAAAGCACTCAGGTCGGCCCCGACCGAGACAGGGCCTTAGTGGGGTGCTCCCATAGCGGGGAACAATGAGAGGGGTGCCTTTAAATTCATTTTGAACCATATTTGAAATTTTGGGTTACCAGATGCACGTTTTCAATCACCAGTTGCACGGAGGATTAATAGCAATCTGCATCCATCGTGATTTCTTAAAGTGTCTAAAAAGCACCCAAGGACGGCCCTGACAGAGAGAGGGCCGTAGTGGGGCACTCCCCTAGCGGGCTATATCAATAGAATGACGGGTAAAAGTATTTAAAACCGTTTTATAATTTTTGGGTTACCAGATGCACGTTTTCAATCACCAGGTGCACGGAGGAAAATGAGCATTTGCATCCATAGTCATGTCTTAAACCGTCCATAAAGCACTCTTGGCCGGCCCCGGCAGAGAGAGAAAGAGATGGTGGAAAAAAAAAAAAAATCATCATCAGACCTTCCATAAATAATTCGGGCCGGCCCCCATTGCTAAAGGTCCGTAGTAGGGTGCGCCATAAGCGGACATGAATATATGGAACACCGCTAACCGCATAGAGAACCGTGTTTTGGGTGACCAGGTGCACGTTTTCAATCACCAGTTGCACATTTTCAATCACCAGTTGCACGGAGGATTAATAGCAATCTGCATCCATCGCGATTTCTTAAAGTGTCTATAAAGCACTCAGGTCGGCCCCGACCGAGACAGGGCCTTAGTGGGGTGCTCCCATAGCGGGGAACAATGAGAGGGGTGCCTTTAAATTCATTTTGAACCATATTTGAAATTTTGGGTTACCAGATGCACGTTTTCAATCACCAGTTGCACGGAGGATTAATAGCAATCTGCATCCATCGTGATTTCTTAAAGTGTCTAAAAAGCACCCAAGGACGGCCCTGACAGAGAGAGGGCCGTAGTGGGGCACTCCCCTAGCGGGCTATATCAATAGAATGACGGGTAAAAGTATTTAAAACCGTTTTATAATTTTTGGGTTACCAGATGCACGTTTTCAATCACCAGGTGCACGGAGGAAAATGAGCATTTGCATCCATAGTCATGTCTTAAACCGTCCATAAAGCACTCTTGGCCGGCCCCGGCAGAGAGAGAAAGAGATGGTGGAAAAAAAAAAAAAATCATCATCAGACCTTCCATAAATAATTCGGGCCGGCCCCCATTGCTAAAGGTCCGTAGTAGGGTGCGCCATAAGCGGACATGAATATATGGAACACCGCTAACCGCATAGAGAACCGTGTTTTGGGTGACCAGGTGCACGTTTTCAATCACCAGTTGCACATTTTCAATCACCAGTTGCACGGAGGATTAATAGCAATCTGCATCCATCGCGATTTCTTAAAGTGTCTATAAAGCACTCAGGTCGGCCCCGACCGAGACAGGGCCTTAGTGGGGTGCTCCCATAGCGGGGAACAATGAGAGGGGTGCCTTTAAATTCATTTTGAACCATATTTGAAATTTTGGGTTACCAGATGCACGTTTTCAATCACCAGTTGCACGGAGGATTAATAGCAATCTGCATCCATCGTGATTTCTTAAAGTGTCTAAAAAGCACCCAAGGACGGCCCTGACAGAGAGAGGGCCGTAGTGGGGCACTCCCCTAGCGGGCTATATCAATAGAATGACGGGTAAAAGTATTTAAAACCGTTTTATAATTTTTGGGTTACCAGATGCACGTTTTCAATCACCAGGTGCACGGAGGAAAATGAGCATTTGCATCCATAGTCATGTCTTAAACCGTCCATAAAGCACTCTTGGCCGGCCCCGGCAGAGAGAGAAAGAGATGGTGGAAAAAAAAAAAAAATCATCATCAGACCTTCCATAAATAATTCGGGCCGGCCCCCATTGCTAAAGGTCCGTAGTAGGGTGCGCCATAAGCGGACATGAATATATGGAACACCGCTAACCGCATAGAGAACCGTGTTTTGGGTGACCAGGTGCACGTTTTCAATCACCAGTTGCACATTTTCAATCACCAGTTGCACGGAGGATTAATAGCAATCTGCATCCATCGCGATTTCTTAAAGTGTCTATAAAGCACTCAGGTCGGCCCCGACCGAGACAGGGCCTTAGTGGGGTGCTCCCATAGCGGGGAACAATGAGAGGGGTGCCTTTAAATTCATTTTGAACCATATTTGAAATTTTGGGTTACCAGATGCACGTTTTCAATCACCAGTTGCACGGAGGATTAATAGCAATCTGCATCCATCGTGATTTCTTAAAGTGTCTAAAAAGCACCCAAGGACGGCCCTGACAGAGAGAGGGCCGTAGTGGGGCACTCCCCTAGCGGGCTATATCAATAGAATGACGGGTAAAAGTATTTAAAACCGTTTTATAATTTTTGGGTTACCAGATGCACGTTTTCAATCACCAGGTGCACGGAGGAAAATGAGCATTTGCATCCATAGTCATGTCTTAAACCGTCCATAAAGCACTCTTGGCCGGCCCCGGCAGAGAGAGAAAGAGATGGTGGAAAAAAAAAAAAAATCATCATCAGACCTTCCATAAATAATTCGGGCCGGCCCCCATTGCTAAAGGTCCGTAGTAGGGTGCGCCATAAGCGGACATGAATATATGGAACACCGCTAACCGCATAGAGAACCGTGTTTTGGGTGACCAGGTGCACGTTTTCAATCACCAGTTGCACATTTTCAATCACCAGTTGCACGGAGGATTAATAGCAATCTGCATCCATCGCGATTTCTTAAAGTGTCTATAAAGCACTCAGGTCGGCCCCGACCGAGACAGGGCCTTAGTGGGGTGCTCCCATAGCGGGGAACAATGAGAGGGGTGCCTTTAAATTCATTTTGAACCATATTTGAAATTTTGGGTTACCAGATGCACGTTTTCAATCACCAGTTGCACGGAGGATTAATAGCAATCTGCATCCATCGTGATTTCTTAAAGTGTCTAAAAAGCACCCAAGGACGGCCCTGACAGAGAGAGGGCCGTAGTGGGGCACTCCCCTAGCGGGCTATATCAATAGAATGACGGGTAAAAGTATTTAAAACCGTTTTATAATTTTTGGGTTACCAGATGCACGTTTTCAATCACCAGGTGCACGGAGGAAAATGAGCATTTGCATCCATAGTCATGTCTTAAACCGTCCATAAAGCACTCTTGGCCGGCCCCGGCAGAGAGAGAAAGAGATGGTGAAAAAAAAAAAAAAATCATCATCAGACCTTCCATAAATAATTCGGGCCGGCCCCCATTGCTAAAGGTCCGTAGTAGGGTGCGCCATAAGCGGACATGAATATATGGAACACCGCTAACCGCATAGAGAACCGTGTTTTGGGTGACCAGGTGCACGTTTTCAATCACCAGTTGCACATTTTCAATCACCAGTTGCACGGAGGATTAATAGCAATCTGCATCCATCGCGATTTCTTAAAGTGTCTATAAAGCACTCAGGACGGCCCCGACCGAGACAGGGCCTTAGTGGGGTGCTCCCATAGCGGGCAACAATGAGAGGGGTGCCTTTAAATTCATTTTGAACCATATTTGAAATTTTGGGTTACCAGATGCACGTTTTCAATCACCAGTTGCACGGAGGATTAATAGCAATCTGCATCCATCGTGATTTCTTAAAGTGTCTAAAAAGCACCCAAGGACGGCCCTGACAGAGAGAGGGCCGTAGTGGGGCACTCCCCTAGCGGGCTATATCAATAGAATGACGGGTAAAAGTATTTAAAACCGTTTTATAATTTTTGGGTTACCAGATGCACGTTTTCAATCACCAGGTGCACGGAGGAAAATGAGCATTTGCATCCATAGTCATGTCTTAAACCGTCCATAAAGCACTCTTGGCCGGCCCCGGCAGAGAGAGAAAGAGATGGTGAAAAAAAAAAAAAAATCATCATCAGACCTTCCATAAATAATTCGGGCCGGCCCCCATTGCTAAAGGTCCGTAGTAGGGTGCGCCATAAGCGGACATGAATATATGGAACACCGCTAACCGCATAGAGAACCGTGTTTTGGGTGACCAGGTGCACGTTTTCAATCACCAGTTGCACATTTTCAATCACCAGTTGCACGGAGGATTAATAGCAATCTGCATCCATCGCGATTTCTTAAAGTGTCTATAAAGCACTCAGGACGGCCCCGACCGAGACAGGGCCTTAGTGGGGTGCTCCCATAGCGGGCAACAATGAGAGGGGTGCCTTTAAATTCATTTTGAACCATATTTGAAATTTTGGGTTACCAGATGCACGTTTTCAATCACCAGTTGCACGGAGGATTAATAGCAATCTGCATCCATCGTGATTTCTTAAAGTGTCTAAAAAGCACCCAAGGACGGCCCTGACAGAGAGAGGGCCGTAGTGGGGCACTCCCCTAGCGGGCTATATCAATAGAATGACGGGTAAAAGTATTTAAAACCGTTTTATAATTTTTGGGTTACCAGATGCACGTTTTCAATCACCAGGTGCACGGAGGAAAATGAGCATTTGCATCCATAGTCATGTCTTAAACCGTCCATAAAGCACTCTTGGCCGGCCCCGGCAGAGAGAGAAAGAGATGGTGAAAAAAAAAAAAAAATCATCATCAGACCTTCCATAAATAATTCGGGCCGGCCCCCATTGCTAAAGGTCCGTAGTAGGGTGCGCCATAAGCGGACATGAATATATGGAACACCGCTAACCGCATAGAGAACCGTGTTTTGGGTGACCAGGTGCACGTTTTCAATCACCAGTTGCACATTTTCAATCACCAGTTGCACGGAGGATTAATAGCAATCTGCATCCATCGCGATTTCTTAAAGTGTCTATAAAGCACTCAGGACGGCCCCGACCGAGACAGGGCCTTAGTGGGGTGCTCCCATAGCGGGCAACAATGAGAGGGGTGCCTTTAAATTCATTTTGAACCATATTTGAAATTTTGGGTTACCAGATGCACGTTTTCAATCACCAGTTGCACGGAGGATTAATAGCAATCTGCATCCATCGTGATTTCTTAAAGTGTCTAAAAAGCACCCAAGGACGGCCCTGACAGAGAGAGGGCCGTAGTGGGGCACTCCCCTAGCGGGCTATATCAATAGAATGACGGGTAAAAGTATTTAAAACCGTTTTATAATTTTTGGGTTACCAGATGCACGTTTTCAATCACCAGGTGCACGGAGGAAAATGAGCATTTGCATCCATAGTCATGTCTTAAACCGTCCATAAAGCACTCTTGGCCGGCCCCGGCAGAGAGAGAAAGAGATGGTGAAAAAAAAAAAAAAATCATCATCAGACCTTCCATAAATAATTCGGGCCGGCCCCCATTGCTAAAGGTCCGTAGTAGGGTGCGCCATAAGCGGACATGAATATATGGAACACCGCTAACCGCATAGAGAACCGTGTTTTGGGTGACCAGGTGCACGTTTTCAATCACCAGTTGCACATTTTCAATCACCAGTTGCACGGAGGATTAATAGCAATCTGCATCCATCGCGATTTCTTAAAGTGTCTATAAAGCACTCAGGACGGCCCCGACCGAGACAGGGCCTTAGTGGGGTGCTCCCATAGCGGGCAACAATGAGAGGGGTGCCTTTAAATTCATTTTGAACCATATTTGAAATTTTGGGTTACCAGATGCACGTTTTCAATCACCAGTTGCACGGAGGATTAATAGCAATCTGCATCCATCGTGATTTCTTAAAGTGTCTAAAAAGCACCCAAGGACGGCCCTGACAGAGAGAGGGCCGTAGTGGGGCACTCCCCTAGCGGGCTATATCAATAGAATGACGGGTAAAAGTATTTAAAACCGTTTTATAATTTTTGGGTTACCAGATGCACGTTTTCAATCACCAGGTGCACGGAGGAAAATGAGCATTTGCATCCATAGTCATGTCTTAAACCGTCCATAAAGCACTCTTGGCCGGCCCCGGCAGAGAGAGAAAGAGATGGTGAAAAAAAAAAAAAAATCATCATCAGACCTTCCATAAATAATTCGGGCCGGCCCCCATTGCTAAAGGTCCGTAGTAGGGTGCGCCATAAGCGGACATGAATATATGGAACACCGCTAACCGCATAGAGAACCGTGTTTTGGGTGACCAGGTGCACGTTTTCAATCACCAGTTGCACATTTTCAATCACCAGTTGCACGGAGGATTAATAGCAATCTGCATCCATCGCGATTTCTTAAAGTGTCTATAAAGCACTCAGGACGGCCCCGACCGAGACAGGGCCTTAGTGGGGTGCTCCCATAGCGGGCAACAATGAGAGGGGTGCCTTTAAATTCATTTTGAACCATATTTGAAATTTTGGGTTACCAGATGCACGTTTTCAATCACCAGTTGCACGGAGGATTAATAGCAATCTGCATCCATCGTGATTTCTTAAAGTGTCTAAAAAGCACCCAAGGACGGCCCTGACAGAGAGAGGGCCGTAGTGGGGCACTCCCCTAGCGGGCTATATCAATAGAATGACGGGTAAAAGTATTTAAAACCGTTTTATAATTTTTGGGTTACCAGATGCACGTTTTCAATCACCAGGTGCACGGAGGAAAATGAGCATTTGCATCCATAGTCATGTCTTAAACCGTCCATAAAGCACTCTTGGCCGGCCCCGGCAGAGAGAGAAAGAGATGGTGAAAAAAAAAAAAAAATCATCATCAGACCTTCCATAAATAATTCGGGCCGGCCCCCATTGCTAAAGGTCCGTAGTAGGGTGCGCCATAAGCGGACATGAATATATGGAACACCGCTAACCGCATAGAGAACCGTGTTTTGGGTGACCAGGTGCACGTTTTCAATCACCAGTTGCACATTTTCAATCACCAGTTGCACGGAGGATTAATAGCAATCTGCATCCATCGCGATTTCTTAAAGTGTCTATAAAGCACTCAGGACGGCCCCGACCGAGACAGGGCCTTAGTGGGGTGCTCCCATAGCGGGCAACAATGAGAGGGGTGCCTTTAAATTCATTTTGAACCATATTTGAAATTTTGGGTTACCAGATGCACGTTTTCAATCACCAGTTGCACGGAGGATTAATAGCAATCTGCATCCATCGTGATTTCTTAAAGTGTCTAAAAAGCACCCAAGGACGGCCCTGACAGAGAGAGGGCCGTAGTGGGGCACTCCCCTAGCGGGCTATATCAATAGAATGACGGGTAAAAGTATTTAAAACCGTTTTATAATTTTTGGGTTACCAGATGCACGTTTTCAATCACCAGGTGCACGGAGGAAAATGAGCATTTGCATCCATAGTCATGTCTTAAACCGTCCATAAAGCACTCTTGGCCGGCCCCGGCAGAGAGAGAAAGAGATGGTGAAAAAAAAAAAAAAATCATCATCAGACCTTCCATAAATAATTCGGGCCGGCCCCCATTGCTAAAGGTCCGTAGTAGGGTGCGCCATAAGCGGACATGAATATATGGAACACCGCTAACCGCATAGAGAACCGTGTTTTGGGTGACCAGGTGCACGTTTTCAATCACCAGTTGCACATTTTCAATCACCAGTTGCACGGAGGATTAATAGCAATCTGCATCCATCGCGATTTCTTAAAGTGTCTATAAAGCACTCAGGACGGCCCCGACCGAGACAGGGCCTTAGTGGGGTGCTCCCATAGCGGGCAACAATGAGAGGGGTGCCTTTAAATTCATTTTGAACCATATTTGAAATTTTGGGTTACCAGATGCACGTTTTCAATCACCAGTTGCACGGAGGATTAATAGCAATCTGCATCCATCGTGATTTCTTAAAGTGTCTAAAAAGCACCCAAGGACGGCCCTGACAGAGAGAGGGCCGTAGTGGGGCACTCCCCTAGCGGGCTATATCAATAGAATGACGGGTAAAAGTATTTAAAACCGTTTTATAATTTTTGGGTTACCAGATGCACGTTTTCAATCACCAGGTGCACGGAGGAAAATGAGCATTTGCATCCATAGTCATGTCTTAAACCGTCCATAAAGCACTCTTGGCCGGCCCCGGCAGAGAGAGAAAGAGATGGTGAAAAAAAAAAAAAAATCATCATCAGACCTTCCATAAATAATTCGGGCCGGCCCCCATTGCTAAAGGTCCGTAGTAGGGTGCGCCATAAGCGGACATGAATATATGGAACACCGCTAACCGCATAGAGAACCGTGTTTTGGGTGACCAGGTGCACGTTTTCAATCACCAGTTGCACATTTTCAATCACCAGTTGCACGGAGGATTAATAGCAATCTGCATCCATCGCGATTTCTTAAAGTGTCTATAAAGCACTCAGGACGGCCCCGACCGAGACAGGGCCTTAGTGGGGTGCTCCCATAGCGGGCAACAATGAGAGGGGTGCCTTTAAATTCATTTTGAACCATATTTGAAATTTTGGGTTACCAGATGCACGTTTTCAATCACCAGTTGCACGGAGGATTAATAGCAATCTGCATCCATCGTGATTTCTTAAAGTGTCTAAAAAGCACCCAAGGACGGCCCTGACAGAGAGAGGGCCGTAGTGGGGCACTCCCCTAGCGGGCTATATCAATAGAATGACGGGTAAAAGTATTTAAAACCGTTTTATAATTTTTGGGTTACCAGATGCACGTTTTCAATCACCAGGTGCACGGAGGAAAATGAGCATTTGCATCCATAGTCATGTCTTAAACCGTCCATAAAGCACTCTTGGCCGGCCCCGGCAGAGAGAGAAAGAGATGGTGAAAAAAAAAAAAAAATCATCATCAGACCTTCCATAAATAATTCGGGCCGGCCCCCATTGCTAAAGGTCCGTAGTAGGGTGCGCCATAAGCGGACATGAATATATGGAACACCGCTAACCGCATAGAGAACCGTGTTTTGGGTGACCAGGTGCACGTTTTCAATCACCAGTTGCACATTTTCAATCACCAGTTGCACGGAGGATTAATAGCAATCTGCATCCATCGCGATTTCTTAAAGTGTCTATAAAGCACTCAGGACGGCCCCGACCGAGACAGGGCCTTAGTGGGGTGCTCCCATAGCGGGCAACAATGAGAGGGGTGCCTTTAAATTCATTTTGAACCATATTTGAAATTTTGGGTTACCAGATGCACGTTTTCAATCACCAGTTGCACGGAGGATTAATAGCAATCTGCATCCATCGTGATTTCTTAAAGTGTCTAAAAAGCACCCAAGGACGGCCCTGACAGAGAGAGGGCCGTAGTGGGGCACTCCCCTAGCGGGCTATATCAATAGAATGACGGGTAAAAGTATTTAAAACCGTTTTATAATTTTTGGGTTACCAGATGCACGTTTTCAATCACCAGGTGCACGGAGGAAAATGAGCATTTGCATCCATAGTCATGTCTTAAACCGTCCATAAAGCACTCTTGGCCGGCCCCGGCAGAGAGAGAAAGAGATGGTGAAAAAAAAAAAAAAATCATCATCAGACCTTCCATAAATAATTCGGGCCGGCCCCCATTGCTAAAGGTCCGTAGTAGGGTGCGCCATAAGCGGACATGAATATATGGAACACCGCTAACCGCATAGAGAACCGTGTTTTGGGTGACCAGGTGCACGTTTTCAATCACCAGTTGCACATTTTCAATCACCAGTTGCACGGAGGATTAATAGCAATCTGCATCCATCGCGATTTCTTAAAGTGTCTATAAAGCACTCAGGACGGCCCCGACCGAGACAGGGCCTTAGTGGGGTGCTCCCATAGCGGGCAACAATGAGAGGGGTGCCTTTAAATTCATTTTGAACCATATTTGAAATTTTGGGTTACCAGATGCACGTTTTCAATCACCAGTTGCACGGAGGATTAATAGCAATCTGCATCCATCGTGATTTCTTAAAGTGTCTAAAAAGCACCCAAGGACGGCCCTGACAGAGAGAGGGCCGTAGTGGGGCACTCCCCTAGCGGGCTATATCAATAGAATGACGGGTAAAAGTATTTAAAACCGTTTTATAATTTTTGGGTTACCAGATGCACGTTTTCAATCACCAGGTGCACGGAGGAAAATGAGCATTTGCATCCATAGTCATGTCTTAAACCGTCCATAAAGCACTCTTGGCCGGCCCCGGCAGAGAGAGAAAGAGATGGTGAAAAAAAAAAAAAAATCATCATCAGACCTTCCATAAATAATTCGGGCCGGCCCCCATTGCTAAAGGTCCGTAGTAGGGTGCGCCATAAGCGGACATGAATATATGGAACACCGCTAACCGCATAGAGAACCGTGTTTTGGGTGACCAGGTGCACGTTTTCAATCACCAGTTGCACATTTTCAATCACCAGTTGCACGGAGGATTAATAGCAATCTGCATCCATCGCGATTTCTTAAAGTGTCTATAAAGCACTCAGGACGGCCCCGACCGAGACAGGGCCTTAGTGGGGTGCTCCCATAGCGGGCAACAATGAGAGGGGTGCCTTTAAATTCATTTTGAACCATATTTGAAATTTTGGGTTACCAGATGCACGTTTTCAATCACCAGTTGCACGGAGGATTAATAGCAATCTGCATCCATCGTGATTTCTTAAAGTGTCTAAAAAGCACCCAAGGACGGCCCTGACAGAGAGAGGGCCGTAGTGGGGCACTCCCCTAGCGGGCTATATCAATAGAATGACGGGTAAAAGTATTTAAAACCGTTTTATAATTTTTGGGTTACCAGATGCACGTTTTCAATCACCAGGTGCACGGAGGAAAATGAGCATTTGCATCCATAGTCATGTCTTAAACCGTCCATAAAGCACTCTTGGCCGGCCCCGGCAGAGAGAGAAAGAGATGGTGAAAAAAAAAAAAAAATCATCATCAGACCTTCCATAAATAATTCGGGCCGGCCCCCATTGCTAAAGGTCCGTAGTAGGGTGCGCCATAAGCGGACATGAATATATGGAACACCGCTAACCGCATAGAGAACCGTGTTTTGGGTGACCAGGTGCACGTTTTCAATCACCAGTTGCACATTTTCAATCACCAGTTGCACGGAGGATTAATAGCAATCTGCATCCATCGCGATTTCTTAAAGTGTCTATAAAGCACTCAGGACGGCCCCGACCGAGACAGGGCCTTAGTGGGGTGCTCCCATAGCGGGCAACAATGAGAGGGGTGCCTTTAAATTCATTTTGAACCATATTTGAAATTTTGGGTTACCAGATGCACGTTTTCAATCACCAGTTGCACGGAGGATTAATAGCAATCTGCATCCATCGTGATTTCTTAAAGTGTCTAAAAAGCACCCAAGGACGGCCCTGACAGAGAGAGGGCCGTAGTGGGGCACTCCCCTAGCGGGCTATATCAATAGAATGACGGGTAAAAGTATTTAAAACCGTTTTATAATTTTTGGGTTACCAGATGCACGTTTTCAATCACCAGGTGCACGGAGGAAAATGAGCATTTGCATCCATAGTCATGTCTTAAACCGTCCATAAAGCACTCTTGGCCGGCCCCGGCAGAGAGAGAAAGAGATGGTGAAAAAAAAAAAAAAATCATCATCAGACCTTCCATAAATAATTCGGGCCGGCCCCCATTGCTAAAGGTCCGTAGTAGGGTGCGCCATAAGCGGACATGAATATATGGAACACCGCTAACCGCATAGAGAACCGTGTTTTGGGTGACCAGGTGCACGTTTTCAATCACCAGTTGCACATTTTCAATCACCAGTTGCACGGAGGATTAATAGCAATCTGCATCCATCGCGATTTCTTAAAGTGTCTATAAAGCACTCAGGACGGCCCCGACCGAGACAGGGCCTTAGTGGGGTGCTCCCATAGCGGGCAACAATGAGAGGGGTGCCTTTAAATTCATTTTGAACCATATTTGAAATTTTGGGTTACCAGATGCACGTTTTCAATCACCAGTTGCACGGAGGATTAATAGCAATCTGCATCCATCGTGATTTCTTAAAGTGTCTAAAAAGCACCCAAGGACGGCCCTGACAGAGAGAGGGCCGTAGTGGGGCACTCCCCTAGCGGGCTATATCAATAGAATGACGGGTAAAAGTATTTAAAACCGTTTTATAATTTTTGGGTTACCAGATGCACGTTTTCAATCACCAGGTGCACGGAGGAAAATGAGCATTTGCATCCATAGTCATGTCTTAAACCGTCCATAAAGCACTCTTGGCCGGCCCCGGCAGAGAGAGAAAGAGATGGTGAAAAAAAAAAAAAAATCATCATCAGACCTTCCATAAATAATTCGGGCCGGCCCCCATTGCTAAAGGTCCGTAGTAGGGTGCGCCATAAGCGGACATGAATATATGGAACACCGCTAACCGCATAGAGAACCGTGTTTTGGGTGACCAGGTGCACGTTTTCAATCACCAGTTGCACATTTTCAATCACCAGTTGCACGGAGGATTAATAGCAATCTGCATCCATCGCGATTTCTTAAAGTGTCTATAAAGCACTCAGGACGGCCCCGACCGAGACAGGGCCTTAGTGGGGTGCTCCCATAGCGGGCAACAATGAGAGGGGTGCCTTTAAATTCATTTTGAACCATATTTGAAATTTTGGGTTACCAGATGCACGTTTTCAATCACCAGTTGCACGGAGGATTAATAGCAATCTGCATCCATCGTGATTTCTTAAAGTGTCTAAAAAGCACCCAAGGACGGCCCTGACAGAGAGAGGGCCGTAGTGGGGCACTCCCCTAGCGGGCTATATCAATAGAATGACGGGTAAAAGTATTTAAAACCGTTTTATAATTTTTGGGTTACCAGATGCACGTTTTCAATCACCAGGTGCACGGAGGAAAATGAGCATTTGCATCCATAGTCATGTCTTAAACCGTCCATAAAGCACTCTTGGCCGGCCCCGGCAGAGAGAGAAAGAGATGGTGAAAAAAAAAAAAAAATCATCATCAGACCTTCCATAAATAATTCGGGCCGGCCCCCATTGCTAAAGGTCCGTAGTAGGGTGCGCCATAAGCGGACATGAATATATGGAACACCGCTAACCGCATAGAGAACCGTGTTTTGGGTGACCAGGTGCACGTTTTCAATCACCAGTTGCACATTTTCAATCACCAGTTGCACGGAGGATTAATAGCAATCTGCATCCATCGCGATTTCTTAAAGTGTCTATAAAGCACTCAGGACGGCCCCGACCGAGACAGGGCCTTAGTGGGGTGCTCCCATAGCGGGCAACAATGAGAGGGGTGCCTTTAAATTCATTTTGAACCATATTTGAAATTTTGGGTTACCAGATGCACGTTTTCAATCACCAGTTGCACGGAGGATTAATAGCAATCTGCATCCATCGTGATTTCTTAAAGTGTCTAAAAAGCACCCAAGGACGGCCCTGACAGAGAGAGGGCCGTAGTGGGGCACTCCCCTAGCGGGCTATATCAATAGAATGACGGGTAAAAGTATTTAAAACCGTTTTATAATTTTTGGGTTACCAGATGCACGTTTTCAATCACCAGGTGCACGGAGGAAAATGAGCATTTGCATCCATAGTCATGTCTTAAACCGTCCATAAAGCACTCTTGGCCGGCCCCGGCAGAGAGAGAAAGAGATGGTGAAAAAAAAAAAAAAATCATCATCAGACCTTCCATAAATAATTCGGGCCGGCCCCCATTGCTAAAGGTCCGTAGTAGGGTGCGCCATAAGCGGACATGAATATATGGAACACCGCTAACCGCATAGAGAACCGTGTTTTGGGTGACCAGGTGCACGTTTTCAATCACCAGTTGCACATTTTCAATCACCAGTTGCACGGAGGATTAATAGCAATCTGCATCCATCGCGATTTCTTAAAGTGTCTATAAAGCACTCAGGACGGCCCCGACCGAGACAGGGCCTTAGTGGGGTGCTCCCATAGCGGGCAACAATGAGAGGGGTGCCTTTAAATTCATTTTGAACCATATTTGAAATTTTGGGTTACCAGATGCACGTTTTCAATCACCAGTTGCACGGAGGAAAATGAGCATTTGCATCCATAGTCATGTTTTAAACCGTCCATAAAGCACCCAGGGCCGGCCCCGGCAGAGAGAGAAAAAGAGGGGAAAAGTGTTGAAAAAAAAAAAAAAAATCATACCTTCCATAAATAATTCGGACCGGCCCCCATTGAAAAGGTCCGTAGTAGGGTGCATCATTATCGGACATGAATCTCGGGAACACCGCTAACCGCATAGAGAACCGTGTTTTGGGTTACCAGATGCACGTTTTCAATCACCAGTTGCACGGAGAGAGAAAAAAAAAATCATACCTTCCATAAATAATTCGGACCGGCCCCCATTGAAAAGGTCCGTAGTAGGGTGCATCATTATCGGACATGAATCTCGGGAACACCGCTAACCGCATAGAGAACCGTGTTTTGGGTGACCAGGTGCACGTTTTCAATCACCAGTTGCACGGAGAAAAAAAAAGTAATCATACCTTCCATAAATAATTCAGGCCGGCCCCCATTGAAAAAGGTCCGTAGTAGGGTGCATCATTATCGGACATGTATATCTGTAACACCGGCAAGCGCATTGAGAACCGCATTTTTGGGTTACCAGATGCACGTTTTCAATCACCAGGTGCACGGCTGTGAAAAGTGGGACTCTGTCATTTTTTCGACCAATTTCTGTAATTTTCAAAAAATGATTAAAAATACTTCCCGAAGGGCTAGAGGTCCCAAATTTCGTCTCATACCCTCTCTCGTGATGGGCAACAATTACATAATGTAAAAAAAAATTCGCATCCACAGGAACCTATGCATCCTGTGACATTCACTTTTTTCCCAAAACTTGAAACACGATTTCCTATTAAAATGTTTTATACAAAAACGTTTTTAATTGAATGTAAATGCTCGTCTATTTATGCACTTTCGTGCAAAAAAAACCCCATCAAGATCGGATGTGTACTTTTTGATTTATCACGTTTTTGTTGAATTTGACCCCCGATGGTGGGGCGCACAGAAGCCCTGTGAGGTTCAGGGCTTCATCGATATTTGGCCTGTTTTGGATTACACACTCAGTGGCGGGTCGACCAGACAGGTACCGGCGCGATTTCAGAAACCTGGTTTTTGGCAACAGGACTTCCATGTCCTAGAGAGACGGGGGTGGTGTCAAACTGCTCAGTCCGAATAGAAAATGAGTAACGGACAGTTTTGAGGGAAGTCAGACCCTCAGAACCATGGTACTTTGGACATTTTCCCGCCGGCGACCGATTTAGTGGTTTGACCAGACCCTTCGGCGCCCGATGTGTCCTAACTTTTGATCCACGTTGCCCAGCTTGGTGGTGGGAGGATATTGAGCCTTGTCCTGGGCAGGTGCTCTATCCCAGCTATCACCTTGTGGGTTTGGTTCATCC
>NC_143041.1:167500-172500 GCF_057628025.1 Oncorhynchus mykiss
TTTTGGGTGACCAGGTGCACATGGTCCTTTGGGTGACCAGGTGCACGCCGGCCTTTGGGTGACCAGGTGCACATGGTCCATTTGGGTGACCAGGTGCACGCCGGCCTTTGGGTGACCAGGTGCATGCCGGCCTTTGGGTGACCAGGTGCACGCCGGTCTTTGGGTGACCAGGTGCACAAGTTCCATTTGGGTGACCAGGTGCACAAGTTCCATTTGGGTGACCAGGTGCACGCGGTTCATAACAGCGCGGTTATCTGCTTTAATGTCCGAGGAGGGGTGCTTAAGTGTGGGTGCCCTGGTTCACCTGGTATGCGAGGTTGTGGAGGTGGGGGGGGGTCCCCTGCTGGTATCATCCCCGAAATAGAGGGGTGATACCCGGGTGGTGAGTAAGGGCCGACAAGCCTGGAGGTCAATAGCTCCAGGGGGTAAGCTCTACTGTCATGTCCGTAAATAGAGTGGTGTTACCCGGGTTTTGAACCATATTTTAATTTTTGGGTTACCAGATGCACACGGGTCTTTTGGAAAACAATCACAATCTGCATCCATCGTAATATCTTAAACTGTATATAAAGCACCTAAGGACGGGCCTGACCGAGAGAGGGCCGTAGTAGGGTACTCCCCTAGCGGGCTATATCAATAGAATGACCGGTAAAATGATTTAAAACAGTTTTACAATTTTTGGGTTACCAGATGCACACGGGTCTTTTGGAAAACAATCACAATCTGCATCCATCGTAATATTTAAAACTGTCCATAAAGCACTGAAGGACGGGCCTGACCGAGAGAGGGCTGTAGTAGGGTACTCCCCTAGCGGGCTATATCAATAGAATGACCGGTAAAATGATTTAAAACAGTTTTACAATTTTTGGGTTACCAGATGCACACGGGTCTTTTGGAAAACAATCACAATCTGCATCCATCGTAATATATGAAACTGTATATAAAGCACTGAAGGACGGCCCCGACCGAGACAGGGCCTTAGTGGGGTGCTCCCATAGCGGGGAACAATGAGAGGGGTGCCTTTAAATTCATTTTGAACCATATTTGAAATTTTGGGTTACCAGATGCACGTTTTCAATCACCAGTTGCACGGAGGATTAATAGCAATCTGCATCCATCGTGATTTCTTAAAGTGTCTAAAAAGCACCCAAGGACGGCCCTGACAGAGAGAGGGCCGTAGTGGGGCACTCCCCTAGCGGGCTATATCAATAGAATGACGGGTAAAAGTATTTAAAACCGTTTTATAATTTTTGGGTTACCAGATGCACGTTTTCAATCACCAGGTGCACGGAGGAAAATGAGCATTTGCATCCATAGTCATGTTTTAAACCGTCCATAAAGCACTCTTGGCCGGCCCCGGCAGAGAGAGAAAGAGATGGTGAAAAAAAAAAAAAATCATCATCAGACCTTCCATAAATAATTCGGGCCGGCCCCCATTGCTAAAGGTCCGTAGTAGGGTGCGCCATAAGCGGACATGAATATATGGAACACCGCTAACCGCATAGAGAACCGTGTTTTGGGTGACCAGGTGCACGTTTTCAATCACCAGTTGCACATTTTCAATCACCAGTTGCACGGAGGATTAATAGCAATCTGCATCCATCGCGATTTCTTAAAGTGTCTATAAAGCACTCAGGACGGCCCCGACCGAGACAGGGCCTTAGTGGGGTGCTCCCATAGCGGGGAACAATGAGAGGGGTGCCTTTAAATTCATTTTGAACCATATTTGAAATTTTGGGTTACCAGATGCACGTTTTCAATCACCAGTTGCACGGAGGATTAATAGCAATCTGCATCCATCGTGATTTCTTAAAGTGTCTAAAAAGCACCCAAGGACGGCCCTGACAGAGAGAGGGCCGTAGTGGGGCACTCCCCTAGCGGGCTATATCAATAGAATGACGGGTAAAAGTATTTAAAACCGTTTTATAATTTTTGGGTTACCAGATGCACGTTTTCAATCACCAGGTGCACGGAGGAAAATGAGCATTTGCATCCATAGTCATGTTTTAAACCGTCCATAAAGCACTCTTGGCCGGCCCCGGCAGAGAGAGAAAGAGATGGTGAAAAAAAAAAAAAATCATCATCAGACCTTCCATAAATAATTCGGGCCGGCCCCCATTGCTAAAGGTCCGTAGTAGGGTGCGCCATAAGCGGACATGAATATATGGAACACCGCTAACCGCATAGAGAACCGTGTTTTGGGTGACCAGGTGCACGTTTTCAATCACCAGTTGCACATTTTCAATCACCAGTTGCACGGAGGATTAATAGCAATCTGCATCCATCGCGATTTCTTAAAGTGTCTATAAAGCACTCAGGACGGCCCCGACCGAGACAGGGCCTTAGTGGGGTGCTCCCATAGCGGGGAACAATGAGAGGGGTGCCTTTAAATTCATTTTGAACCATATTTGAAATTTTGGGTTACCAGATGCACGTTTTCAATCACCAGTTGCACGGAGGATTAATAGCAATCTGCATCCATCGTGATTTCTTAAAGTGTCTAAAAAGCACCCAAGGACGGCCCTGACAGAGAGAGGGCCGTAGTGGGGCACTCCCCTAGCGGGCTATATCAATAGAATGACGGGTAAAAGTATTTAAAACCGTTTTATAATTTTTGGGTTACCAGATGCACGTTTTCAATCACCAGGTGCACGGAGGAAAATGAGCATTTGCATCCATAGTCATGTTTTAAACCGTCCATAAAGCACTCTTGGCCGGCCCCGGCAGAGAGAGAAAGAGATGGTGAAAAAAAAAAAAAATCATCATCAGACCTTCCATAAATAATTCGGGCCGGCCCCCATTGCTAAAGGTCCGTAGTAGGGTGCGCCATAAGCGGACATGAATATATGGAACACCGCTAACCGCATAGAGAACCGTGTTTTGGGTGACCAGGTGCACGTTTTCAATCACCAGTTGCACATTTTCAATCACCAGTTGCACGGAGGATTAATAGCAATCTGCATCCATCGCGATTTCTTAAAGTGTCTATAAAGCACTCAGGACGGCCCCGACCGAGACAGGGCCTTAGTGGGGTGCTCCCATAGCGGGGAACAATGAGAGGGGTGCCTTTAAATTCATTTTGAACCATATTTGAAATTTTGGGTTACCAGATGCACGTTTTCAATCACCAGTTGCACGGAGGATTAATAGCAATCTGCATCCATCGTGATTTCTTAAAGTGTCTAAAAAGCACCCAAGGACGGCCCTGACAGAGAGAGGGCCGTAGTGGGGCACTCCCCTAGCGGGCTATATCAATAGAATGACGGGTAA
This sequence comes from Oncorhynchus mykiss, assembly GCF_057628025.1. Lineage (NCBI taxonomy): Eukaryota > Metazoa > Chordata > Actinopteri > Salmoniformes > Salmonidae > Oncorhynchus > Oncorhynchus mykiss. Next base: position 170,771 of record NC_143041.1, read on the forward strand.
AAGTATTTAAAACCGTTTTATAATTTTTGGGTTACCAGATGCACGTTTTCAATCACCAGGTGCACGGAGGAAAATGAGCATTTGCATCCATAGTCATGTTTTAAACCGTCCATAAAGCACTCTTGGCCGGCCCCGGCAGAGAGAGAAAGAGATGGTGAAAAAAAAAAAAAATCATCATCAGACCTTCCATAAATAATTCGGGCCGGCCCCCATTGCTAAAGGTCCGTAGTAGGGTGCGCCATAAGCGGACATGAATATATGGAACACCGCTAACCGCATAGAGAACCGTGTTTTGGGTGACCAGGTGCACGTTTTCAATCACCAGTTGCACATTTTCAATCACCAGTTGCACGGAGGATTAATAGCAATCTGCATCCATCGCGATTTCTTAAAGTGTCTATAAAGCACTCAGGACGGCCCCGACCGAGACAGGGCCTTAGTGGGGTGCTCCCATAGCGGGGAACAATGAGAGGGGTGCCTTTAAATTCATTTTGAACCATATTTGAAATTTTGGGTTACCAGATGCACGTTTTCAATCACCAGTTGCACGGAGGATTAATAGCAATCTGCATCCATCGTGATTTCTTAAAGTGTCTAAAAAGCACCCAAGGACGGCCCTGACAGAGAGAGGGCCGTAGTGGGGCACTCCCCTAGCGGGCTATATCAATAGAATGACGGGTAAAAGTATTTAAAACCGTTTTATAATTTTTGGGTTACCAGATGCACGTTTTCAATCACCAGGTGCACGGAGGAAAATGAGCATTTGCATCCATAGTCATGTTTTAAACCGTCCATAAAGCACTCTTGGCCGGCCCCGGCAGAGAGAGAAAGAGATGGTGAAAAAAAAAAAAAATCATCATCAGACCTTCCATAAATAATTCGGGCCGGCCCCCATTGCTAAAGGTCCGTAGTAGGGTGCGCCATAAGCGGACATGAATATATGGAACACCGCTAACCGCATAGAGAACCGTGTTTTGGGTGACCAGGTGCACGTTTTCAATCACCAGTTGCACATTTTCAATCACCAGTTGCACGGAGGATTAATAGCAATCTGCATCCATCGCGATTTCTTAAAGTGTCTATAAAGCACTCAGGACGGCCCCGACCGAGACAGGGCCTTAGTGGGGTGCTCCCATAGCGGGGAACAATGAGAGGGGTGCCTTTAAATTCATTTTGAACCATATTTGAAATTTTGGGTTACCAGATGCACGTTTTCAATCACCAGTTGCACGGAGGATTAATAGCAATCTGCATCCATCGTGATTTCTTAAAGTGTCTAAAAAGCACCCAAGGACGGCCCTGACAGAGAGAGGGCCGTAGTGGGGCACTCCCCTAGCGGGCTATATCAATAGAATGACGGGTAAAAGTATTTAAAACCGTTTTATAATTTTTGGGTTACCAGATGCACGTTTTCAATCACCAGGTGCACGGAGGAAAATGAGCATTTGCATCCATAGTCATGTTTTAAACCGTCCATAAAGCACCCAGGGCCGGCCCCGGCAGAGAGAGAAAAAGAGGGGAAAAGTGTTGAAAAAAAAAAAAAAATCATACCTTCCATAAATAATTCGGACCGGCCCCCATTGAAAAGGTCCGTAGTAGGGTGCATCATTATCGGACATGAATCTCGGGAACACCGCTAACCGCATAGAGAACCGTGTTTTGGGTTACCAGATGCACGTTTTCAATCACCAGTTGCACGGAGAGAGAAAAAAAAAATCATACCTTCCATA
>NC_143041.1:182500-187500 GCF_057628025.1 Oncorhynchus mykiss
ATGGATGCAGATTGCTATTAATCCTCCGTGCAACTGGTGATTGAAAACGTGCATCTGGTAACCCAAAATTTCAAATATGGTTCAAAATGAATTTAAAGGCACCCCTCTCATTGTTCCCCGCTATGGGAGCACCCCACTAAGGCCCTGTCTCGGTCGGGGCCGTCCTGAGTGCTTTATAGACACTTTAAGAAATCGCGATGGATGCAGATTGCTATTAATCCTCCGTGCAACTGGTGATTGAAAATGTGCAACTGGTGATTGAAAACGTGCACCTGGTCACCCAAAACACGGTTCTCTATGCGGTTAGCGGTGTTCCATATATTCATGTCCGATAATGATGCACCCTACTACGGACCTTTTCAATGGGGGCCGGTCCGAATTATTTATGGAAGGTCTGATGATGATTTTTTTTTTTTTTCACCATCTCTTTCTCTCTCTGCCGGGGCCGGCCAAGAGTGCTTTATGGACGGTTTAAAACATGACTATGGATGCAAATGCTCATTTTCCTCCGTGCACCTGGTGATTGAAAACGTGCATCTGGTAACCCAAAAATTATAAAAGGGTTTTAAATACTTTTACCCGTCATTCTATTGATATAGCCCGCTAGGGGAGTGCCCCACTACGGCCCTCTCTCTGTCAGGGCCGTCCTTGGGTGCTTTTTAGACACTTTAAGAAATCACGATGGATGCAGATTGCTATTAATCCTCCGTGCAACTGGTGATTGAAAACGTGCATCTGGTAACCCAAAATTTCAAATATGGTTCAAAATGAATTTAAAGGCACCCCTCTCATTGTTCCCCGCTATGGGAGCACCCCACTAAGGCCCTGTCTCGGTCGGGGCCGTCCTGAGTGCTTTATAGACACTTTAAGAAATCGCGATGGATGCAGATTGCTATTAATCCTCCGTGCAACTGGTGATTGAAAATGTGCAACTGGTGATTGAAAACGTGCACCTGGTCACCCAAAACACGGTTCTCTATGCGGTTAGCGGTGTTCCATATATTCATGTCCGATAATGATGCACCCTACTACGGACCTTTTCAATGGGGGCCGGTCCGAATTATTTATGGAAGGTCTGATGATGATTTTTTTTTTTTTTCACCATCTCTTTCTCTCTCTGCCGGGGCCGGCCAAGAGTGCTTTATGGACGGTTTAAAACATGACTATGGATGCAAATGCTCATTTTCCTCCGTGCACCTGGTGATTGAAAACGTGCATCTGGTAACCCAAAAATTATAAAAGGGTTTTAAATACTTTTACCCGTCATTCTATTGATATAGCCCGCTAGGGGAGTGCCCCACTACGGCCCTCTCTCTGTCAGGGCCGTCCTTGGGTGCTTTTTAGACACTTTAAGAAATCACGATGGATGCAGATTGCTATTAATCCTCCGTGCAACTGGTGATTGAAAACGTGCATCTGGTAACCCAAAATTTCAAATATGGTTCAAAATGAATTTAAAGGCACCCCTCTCATTGTTCCCCGCTATGGGAGCACCCCACTAAGGCCCTGTCTCGGTCGGGGCCGTCCTGAGTGCTTTATAGACACTTTAAGAAATCGCGATGGATGCAGATTGCTATTAATCCTCCGTGCAACTGGTGATTGAAAATGTGCAACTGGTGATTGAAAACGTGCACCTGGTCACCCAAAACACGGTTCTCTATGCGGTTAGCGGTGTTCCATATATTCATGTCCGATAATGATGCACCCTACTACGGACCTTTTCAATGGGGGCCGGTCCGAATTATTTATGGAAGGTCTGATGATGATTTTTTTTTTTTTTCACCATCTCTTTCTCTCTCTGCCGGGGCCGGCCAAGAGTGCTTTATGGACGGTTTAAAACATGACTATGGATGCAAATGCTCATTTTCCTCCGTGCACCTGGTGATTGAAAACGTGCATCTGGTAACCCAAAAATTATAAAAGGGTTTTAAATACTTTTACCCGTCATTCTATTGATATAGCCCGCTAGGGGAGTGCCCCACTACGGCCCTCTCTCTGTCAGGGCCGTCCTTGGGTGCTTTTTAGACACTTTAAGAAATCACGATGGATGCAGATTGCTATTAATCCTCCGTGCAACTGGTGATTGAAAACGTGCATCTGGTAACCCAAAATTTCAAATATGGTTCAAAATGAATTTAAAGGCACCCCTCTCATTGTTCCCCGCTATGGGAGCACCCCACTAAGGCCCTGTCTCGGTCGGGGCCGTCCTGAGTGCTTTATAGACACTTTAAGAAATCGCGATGGATGCAGATTGCTATTAATCCTCCGTGCAACTGGTGATTGAAAATGTGCAACTGGTGATTGAAAACGTGCACCTGGTCACCCAAAACACGGTTCTCTATGCGGTTAGCGGTGTTCCATATATTCATGTCCGCTTATGGCGCACCCTACTACGGACCTTTAGCAATGGGGGCCGGCCCGAATTATTTATGGAAGGTCTGATGATGATTTTTTTTTTTTTTCACCATCTCTTTCTCTCTCTGCCGGGGCCGGCCAAGAGTGCTTTATGGACGGTTTAAAACATGACTATGGATGCAAATGCTCATTTTCCTCCGTGCACCTGGTGATTGAAAACGTGCATCTGGTAACCCAAAAATTATAAAAGGGTTTTAAATACTTTTACCCGTCATTCTATTGATATAGCCCGCTAGGGGAGTGCCCCACTACGGCCCTCTCTCTGTCAGGGCCGTCCTTGGGTGCTTTTTAGACACTTTAAGAAATCACGATGGATGCAGATTGCTATTAATCCTCCGTGCAACTGGTGATTGAAAACGTGCATCTGGTAACCCAAAATTTCAAATATGGTTCAAAATGAATTTAAAGGCACCCCTCTCATTGTTCCCCGCTATGGGAGCACCCCACTAAGGCCCTGTCTCGGTCGGGGCCGTCCTGAGTGCTTTATAGACACTTTAAGAAATCGCGATGGATGCAGATTGCTATTAATCCTCCGTGCAACTGGTGATTGAAAATGTGCAACTGGTGATTGAAAACGTGCACCTGGTCACCCAAAACACGGTTCTCTATGCGGTTAGCGGTGTTCCATATATTCATGTCCGATAATGATGCACCCTACTACGGACCTTTTCAATGGGGGCCGGTCCGAATTATTTATGGAAGGTCTGATGATGATTTTTTTTTTTTTTCACCATCTCTTTCTCTCTCTGCCGGGGCCGGCCAAGAGTGCTTTATGGACGGTTTAAAACATGACTATGGATGCAAATGCTCATTTTCCTCCGTGCACCTGGTGATTGAAAACGTGCATCTGGTAACCCAAAAATTATAAAAGGGTTTTAAATACTTTTACCCGTCATTCTATTGATATAGCCCGCTAGGGGAGTGCCCCACTACGGCCCTCTCTCTGTCAGGGCCGTCCTTGGGTGCTTTTTAGACACTTTAAGAAATCACGATGGATGCAGATTGCTATTAATCCTCCGTGCAACTGGTGATTGAAAACGTGCATCTGGTAACCCAAAATTTCAAATATGGTTCAAAATGAATTTAAAGGCACCCCTCTCATTGTTCCCCGCTATGGGAGCACCCCACTAAGGCCCTGTCTCGGTCGGGGCCGTCCTGAGTGCTTTATAGACACTTTAAGAAATCGCGATGGATGCAGATTGCTATTAATCCTCCGTGCAACTGGTGATTGAAAATGTGCAACTGGTGATTGAAAACGTGCACCTGGTCACCCAAAACACGGTTCTCTATGCGGTTAGCGGTGTTCCATATATTCATGTCCGATAATGATGCACCCTACTACGGACCTTTTCAATGGGGGCCGGTCCGAATTATTTATGGAAGGTCTGATGATGATTTTTTTTTTTTTTCACCATCTCTTTCTCTCTCTGCCGGGGCCGGCCAAGAGTGCTTTATGGACGGTTTAAAACATGACTATGGATGCAAATGCTCATTTTCCTCCGTGCACCTGGTGATTGAAAACGTGCATCTGGTAACCCAAAAATTATAAAAGGGTTTTAAATACTTTTACCCGTCATTCTATTGATATAGCCCGCTAGGGGAGTGCCCCACTACGGCCCTCTCTCTGTCAGGGCCGTCCTTGGGTGCTTTTTAGACACTTTAAGAAATCACGATGGATGCAGATTGCTATTAATCCTCCGTGCAACTGGTGATTGAAAACGTGCATCTGGTAACCCAAAATTTCAAATATGGTTCAAAATGAATTTAAAGGCACCCCTCTCATTGTTCCCCGCTATGGGAGCACCCCACTAAGGCCCTGTCTCGGTCGGGGCCGTCCTGAGTGCTTTATAGACACTTTAAGAAATCGCGATGGATGCAGATTGCTATTAATCCTCCGTGCAACTGGTGATTGAAAATGTGCAACTGGTGATTGAAAACGTGCACCTGGTCACCCAAAACACGGTTCTCTATGCGGTTAGCGGTGTTCCATATATTCATGTCCGATAATGATGCACCCTACTACGGACCTTTTCAATGGGGGCCGGTCCGAATTATTTATGGAAGGTCTGATGATGATTTTTTTTTTTTTTCACCATCTCTTTCTCTCTCTGCCGGGGCCGGCCAAGAGTGCTTTATGGACGGTTTAAAACATGACTATGGATGCAAATGCTCATTTTCCTCCGTGCACCTGGTGATTGAAAACGTGCATCTGGTAACCCAAAAATTATAAAAGGGTTTTAAATACTTTTACCCGTCATTCTATTGATATAGCCCGCTAGGGGAGTGCCCCACTACGGCCCTCTCTCTGTCAGGGCCGTCCTTGGGTGCTTTTTAGACACTTTAAGAAATCACGATGGATGCAGATTGCTATTAATCCTCCGTGCAACTGGTGATTGAAAACGTGCATCTGGTAACCCAAAATTTCAAATATGGTTCAAAATGAATTTAAAGGCACCCCTCTCATTGTTCCCCGCTATGGGAGCACCCCACTAAGGCCCTGTCTCGGTCGGGGCCGTCCTGAGTGCTTTATAGACACTTTAAGAAATCGCGATGGATGCAGATTGTGATTGTTTTCCAAAAGACCC
>NC_143041.1:195000-302500 GCF_057628025.1 Oncorhynchus mykiss
ATGTGGCAGAACAGTTTAGCATAGAGTTCTTGTGGGTGTCTTCTCCTTCAGTCTTTTTGCCTCCTAGGCCTTGTTTCTCATTACATGGGATTTCCCCAGTGCCAACTTCACACGAGATGGCCGCTGTCTACTGTCATGTGGTGCTGAATGACAGATATCGCTATGCCGATATTGCTGCTGTCCATGGACCTGAAATGTACAATGTACGACCGTCCAAACTTGACCCCACACACAAACACACACATTGATGCCAATCTCTCACACACTTTTGAACATTGCACAACCTGCAACAAAAAACTGAAAGAGCATTTTATTCCGTTTGTGTTTGAATAAAGACCCGAAGAATTCAATCAATGTGTGGATGTTGATTGGACAATGTATATGTGCTTTGCAGAAGTCATTTTTTAAATTCCCTGTAGCGTGAATTTTACTGGAGCATGATCAGATTGCTTTGTTTAAACCAGAATAAAGATTTGGTCTGAGAAACTATGCCGATTATAGCACGATAGCTTTATTTTTATTTTTAAATGAGGCAATGTATATATGACCCCCTTTCAAAGAGTCGCTCATTTATCACTTTCTTGCAGATATACAGTGCCTTCAGAAAGTGTTAATACCCCTTAACGTATTCCTCATGTTGTTTTCTTACAGCCTGAATTCCAAATGGATTAAATTATAGTTTTTTATCATCTCACCCAGCTACAGACAACACCCCATAATGACAAAGTAAAAACATGTTTTAATTTTTTTTTCAAATGTATTGAAAATGAAATACAGAAATATTCACAATACATGTTAGAATCACCTTTGGCAGCGATTAAAGCTGTGAGTCTTTCTGGGTAAGTCTCCAAAAGCTTTGCACCCTTGGATTGTACCATATTTGCAATATCACAATATATACAGTACCAGTCAAAAGTCTGGACACACCTACTCATTTAAGGGTTTTTCTTTATTTTACAATTTTTTACATTTTAGAAAAATAGTGAAGACATCAAAACTATGAAATAGCACAATTGGAATCATGTAGTAAGCATTAACTGTTAAACAAATCAAAATATATTTTACATTTGAGAATCTTTGAAGTAGCCATCCTTTTCCTTGACCACTTTGCACACTCTTGGCATTCTCTCAAACCTTTTCATGAGGTAGTCACCAGGAATGTTTTTCAATTAACAGGTGTACCTTCTTAAAAGTTCATTTGTGGAATTTCTTTCCTTCTTAAAGCGTTTGAGCCAATAGGTTGTGTTGTGACAAGGTAGGGATGGTTTACAGAAGATATCCCTATTTGGTAAAAGACCAAGTCCATATTATGCCAAGAACAGCTCAAATAAGCAAAAAGAAACAAGTCCATCTTTACTTAAGACATGAATGTCAGTCAAAACGGAAAAATTCAAGAACTTTGAAAGTTTTTTCTAGTGTAGTCCCAAAAACCATGAAGCGTTTTGATGAAACTGGCTCTCATGAGGACTGCCACAGGAAAGGAAGACCCAAAGTTACCTCTGCTGCAGAGGATAGGTTCAGCAGAGTTCACTGCACCTCAGATTGGAGCCCAAATAAAAGCTTCACAGAGTTCAAGAAACACACACATCTCAACATGCACTGTTCATAGGAGACTGCGTGAATCAGGCCTTCATGGTTGAATTGTTCCATTGAAACCACCACTAAAGGACGGACGCCAATAATAAGAAGAGACTTGCATGGGACAAGAAACACGAGCAATGGACCTAAGTCTGGTGGAAATCTGTCCTTTGGTCTGATGAGTTCAAATTTGAGATTTTTTTCCCTTCAATGTGTGTGTGTAAAGAATCCAGGGTGTTTAGTTGGGTCTACTCTTCATTATAAAACAATTTGTTGAATGGTTTAAAATCCATCAGAAGCTGCTTCAATTCATGGTGGCTCTGAGTAAGTCTCGGGGACAGAGCTTGTTTTGCCAAGGAAAGTGAAAAGGACTGAGGGAAAGTAAACTGGAAAATACATGGAAAGGATCATGGAAGAACCTCAGAGAACATTGCATTTTCAAGATCATGTAACATCAAAATGCATTTTATATTCCTGCCCTGACAGAAAAACCACATGTAACCAACTTACATTTTATGTGAGCACAAATTACATTTTGGTACACAACGTGATCACATTTTCACATTTGTAGTTCACATAAGATTACATTCAAATATGTTTTTGGAACACTTCCCGTGTTCACATGTGAAATTCATGTGGTTTTTGCCTAAACGCCCTGCAGTTCCACACTCAAGGTTCTTAATGATGCTTTAAATGCACATGTATGATTGTGCATGTGTAATGGGTTGAAAACAAAGTAACTAAAAACAGACACCCATTTATTATATCCCCCCCCCATATTGTTTATGTATTTGTCTTAATGAATCTAAATGGTATTTTCAACATACTTTAGCGTCAGCAGTCCATAAGGCCAATAGATGGCGCTGTTGTACTGTTGTAGCAGGAGAAACATTAAGTTCAGGCCAAGCGCTCACCATTCTGCAGAATTATATATAAGTAACCAGAACTTATAAGGACCAGAACTTTACAGAGGTAAACTGTGTCTGTTCTTTTACTATTACAGGTATGTAACAGCACTTCAAACGTTCAACTACATACACAATATGTAATAACATGCTATTTAACAACGTTGTCCAGATATTATCACGTTAGGAAAGGTTTTGTTTTGGCTCTGTGTCGAACTGAGTGAGAGAAGAAGGTATTTACATTGAGTGAGAGTATATGTTAGCTTGATGCTAGCTGAGGTAAAAAAAAACATTTACGAGTTACAGAGACTATGTTTACTGAGTAGCTGACTTGTACTGGATTTAGTCTAGGAGATTTTTTATCAAGAATCCATTTGTTAGGGATTTCGGAGTTGGTTTTAGATGTTATTGGTTGTTTTGTGTAAAATTGTGCTCACTAGCTGGTAAACTGGCCGAGCACGCTCAGTCTGGTGGACTTTTAGTACATACAGTGAGAGAGAGAGGATTTTCTGGAGGTGCCACTATCTTAAAGCTGAATGTATTGTTGTCACTTTTCTATAGAGGTAGCGGTATATAGAAAAACATTCAGTTATTTATGGTTTCATATATAGGTGTTTCTATTGTATGAATGTGAAATACATTGTGGTTTTCATGTGAAACCAAACATTTTTGAATTCTGTTTTAGGTAAAGTGCATTTATGTTGTGTAATTTAAAGTGTGCACTTGTTTGATGTGAATATTTTCAAAGTACTAACAAGAAAATAGACAATTGAACAAGAGAAAAAAAACATTCTTCAGAATAAAGAAAGCGCCAGAACTTGGCAGACGTAAACTTGTGTCCGTTCTTTTTACTATTGCAGGCCACCTCAGCTACACATGTACTCTGTCTGCACACGCATCCACGCATGCACATACACACGGACAAACACACACTAATGTTCTCTCTCTTGTGCTTGTCAGCAGTTCATCGTGGCCCTGTCGTTCGCCTCCTTCACCAAAGCTCTGTCAAGGACCTACATGAAGAGTGCCATCACTCAGACACTTTTTCCCTGTCCAGCTCTCTCATCGGACTCATAGACGGCAGCTTTGAGATGGGTATCAACAATAACATTGAGTTGCTTCAGAACTCATGTAGTAAAAACCAGATACAGACTACAGTGTGATTGATTTTTCTTGTGGTTCAATCAGAGTCTGCTCTCAATACTGTCCAGTTTTATAGTTGTTCCTATTAATTGATTGACTGGCTTTTGTCCATGACTCTACTGTCAAACCCCTAACATTGTTTTATTTGATGCTTTGTTGTTGCAGTCTAGTATCCAAACTGATATGCCATTTTTAGTAGAAAAAAAAATGTTTATAATTTGTGATTCCTGACTACTGTAGTGTTGTGGTTTCTTGCAGGTAACCTGCTGTTCCTGGCTGTGGTCAGCCATTTTGGGGCGAAGCTGCACCGGCCCAGGCTCATTGCTATGGGCTGTTTCCTCATGGCTGTAGGATCCTTCCTCACAGGCCTGCCACACTTCTTCATGGGATGGTAAAACAACTGAAATACTGGTTAAACTTGTAGTTGTAGAGATACTCCAATGCGGAGGAAAGTTTCACTTTAGAAATAAAGTAATGTATCCAGTTGTTGATTAATCTCAGTTAACTTCTAACTAAAGTCTTAAGTAATTGGTCAGCTGCTTGATTATGTTTTGGGGCCATACATGTTAAGAGAAGGGATTAACTTGTTATGGCTGCAATCAATGGATCCCGGAGGTCCTAGGTATAATCAACTTCACCAAGCCGCTGGAAATCGAACGCGCCCACAGAACATCAGCGCCGAAACCCCGGCCAGATGAGCCCCCACGAGCCGTATTGATCAGGTTCCTCCGTTTCCAAGACAGAGAGAAGATACTGCAACTCGCAAGAGCCAAAGGGGACATCACAATTGATGGAAAGAGGGTCAGCCTTTTCCCAGATATGAGCGTGGATCTCGCCAGACGTCGCAATCAGTTCAGACCTGCCGCCAAAGCACTGAAGGAGAAGAACATCACCGGCTACCTCATCCACCCTGCATGGATGAAAGTTCAGTACCAAGGCCGAAGCCATCTCTTCAACACACCGGGAGAAGTGCACACTTTTCTCAAAAAACTGAGCAACGTCTGAGCCAGGACGGTCTCTCTGGGGATAAAATGCAGTTTTTTCAACTCATTTCATTTTCAACTAACCGTATCTTCCCGGGGTGAGTTCTAATACATTTACAGGAGAGTATATTTTGGTTTAGTCCATATCTACTGGGCGAAGCAATAAGTGGGCTTAGGCTTAGGCTTTCCCCCTCATTTATGTTAATCTTTCGAAAAGAGACTCAAGCATCCCTTACCGTGGGCAGTAAATATTCAGCCATAAATATCTATTCACTCAGGATTCTGTAAGTGGCTATGTCAATCAAGACATGTGGTTACTTATAGCTTCCTGTGCCAACCGGAAGTGCCTTTAATTGGGTCACAGTGTTTCGAAGGGTTAAAAAAGTCACATCTCTCCAAAATGTCATATGTGTGACTAGGTAACCCTCCTGAACTGTAAATCAGTCATTTCTCCCAACAGATGTCAAAGAAAAGCTCTCTCTCACACACACACACACAGACACACACACACAGCAAGGATGGAGTGATAAAGTGCGGTGCTTAAAGACACAGAGAGCAGGCAATTGCATTACCATAATCCCTAGGCCGTGCGGAGTTCAACAAGACACCCCACTTGACTGTAGCTCACTTGGTCTGACCACAGTGACCATGCAAAAAAGTAGTCTCATGTAGCAGGCTTTGTCTGCGTAAAAAGTAATCTCATGTAGCTCACTCGGTCTGACCGGTGACCGCAGGGACCATGCAAAAAAAGTAGTATGATGTAGCTCACTCAGACCGGTCTGACCGCAGTGACCGTGCAAAAAAGTAATCTCATGTAGCTCACTTGGTCTGAGCATAGGGACCATTTAAAAAAAGTAGTCTCATCAATGTGATTGTTTTTAATGGAGAATTTGACTATGAGATGAGAGAATTTGACTATGAGATGACAATATAGTAGTTTGGGGAGTATTTTCTATAATAGAATGTATTTGACTACAAGCAGAGTAGGGGCCTCATCCTGAGCATTCTCAAATGGAAAAACACAGTTTGATCATGTGCTGACAGAGAGAGAGGGAGGAGTTTGGGGAGAGTTTAAAATGAGAAGAGTGATTTTTTCTAATAGGCTGCATTTCACTTTGAGCTAACAAGGAGATGAGCATTCTAGAGTGGTGAGGAGTGGTTTCATGTATATTTTTGAGTATCAATTAAGCAGCCAGAAGCACTGTACTTTCTTTATTGCTTAAGGGATTGTGTTAAGTTGTTTTATTTACTATTATTTCCCTTTTCAATAGAATAGAATAGAATAGTATAGAATTGTATAGATGGCTCCAGTGCGCTCATGTCCAATATGCTATAAGGTTGTGGTTGGCTTTAGTCAGCACCTTAGGTATGTACACCATGTGAGGAACAGTGAGGAGAGGGTACTCCTCTGTAAGTGGCAGTCAGGCCGTGTCAATGTCAGGCAGGAGCAGTGTCCAGTGTCAGGATGCTCCACACATCTTAGCAGACTGGACCGGCATATAGACTCCCACTCAGAGCTCAACAGAGCACAGAGGAGACAGGTTTTAGAGGACCTTAGGAGACGGCTGACGATGGAGAGGCTGGCGGTGTTGAGGGCATCGACCCCTGACATCCCTATGGCGACAGATTTAGACATTGTGGAGACTGTAAGGAGAGAAGAGGAGGAGGAGGAAATGTTATGTTCACCTACAGAAGCAGAGGAGGAAGTGGACTGCAAAGAGGATTCCTGCCACTGCCATGCACCAATCCTGAGACTGAAAAAAGCTGTAAAAGAGAGGGATGAGGCACTGCATACAAGAAGTGAGACCAACAAATCCATTAAAGAGGACAACCTTAAGTTGATCTCTGATCTGCAAAGGTTGAGAAAGAAGTACCAGCTGCTGAAAAGGCAGATGGGGATTGGCATGGTGAAGGCCCTCAACTTTCAGGCAGAGTCAGACACAGACACAAATCAAGAGGAGCAGGACCAAGCTAGAGGTTCAGGGGACCAGAGAGAGGAGCCTACAGTGTCCGGGTCAAGCTGCAAACTCATCTTCCCGGGCTCTGCTATGAGTAAGTACTGTTTCTTCAAATAGTGACAAGAGTTTGTGTTTGAAAAGAATATGATAAACCACCTGACTGATTCATGTAGCCTCATGAGATTGTAATTCTAGTCTAAAATGTTATGTTTTTTTGATTAGGTGTGTTTATCGAGGGATTCAGGAAGACCTGTGAGGGCCCTAATCCAAATTATAAGCTGAGTGAAAATTGTGCCTCAAAGGTCAAGAGGGTGACGCAATTTTTAAACTACATGGCGAAGAATGAGACCTACCAGTCCTCTCTCATTTTCCTGACAGACCATGACAAAATAAGGAAGTAAGCAGAATAATTTTTTCTCTCTAGCCTCACAAGCATTAACCAACAATACAGTATTTGATTGTATGATTTGTGTGTGTGTGTGTGTGTGTGTGTGTGTGTGTGTGTTTTTAGATGGGTTCAATTCCTCCAGAAGAACAAGGCAATCACCACAGTCAACCACTACACCTTGACTATTGGTGCATTTCTTAAATATTCTGAGGAGACCCCTCCATCTGGCTGCCGGCTGACCGTGAACCAATGGAGGGGGATCAACCGGTTGATGAAGGGCATTAGCAAGTCCATGAGACGACCAGTTTCCCTTCACCAGATAAAGGTGAAGGACAACAAGGAAGGCAAGGTGGTGTCCAAAAAGAGCCTGCTGCAGTGCCAGTCTCTTGCCAAGGCCAAAATCCCTCAAGTGCTGAGTAAGTTTTTCTCAATCTGTGATGTCACTGTTTTTACACACTTATAGACGTCAGAGATGTATAGAATGCATTATGGAGTGGGATTATGAAGCTGCCTTTTTTTATTTTCATGTTCACAGAAACATTGGAAGAAACAAGGACACAGAGGAATCAGTACAGGTTTTATGGGTACCTGTGTGCCTACTTTACATCCATATACGGCCACAGACCAGGCCTATATAAAAACATGTTGGTGAAAGAGGTGGAGGAGGCAAAATGTGACCAGTCTGGGGTGTACCTGATCAATGTAAGTCTATGAAATACAGCTGGCTGTGTTTATTTGTTTGTTTGCTTGGTTGGTTATCTTTGGAAACAATTGCAGTCGCAGGAGCGTAATGTGTTTTTTTGTGTTTTTTCTCTGTTCAATTTCTATTAGGTGGGGGAACACAAAACAAATCGGGAGTACGGCATGGTCCAGATGTCGCTGACAAAGGAGGAGTACAGCTGGTTTTCCGACTTCCTCAAATTCAAGCACTGTCTCTTAGGGGGAAAGAAGGCCCAGCACTTCTTTTTCAATTCAACAAACACTCAGATGAAGAACCTGCCTGCCTACCTGAGGGAGGTGTGGAAGGAGATGGGTCTGCCCGAATGTCCTTCATTCACTGACCTGAGGACCTCCATTGTCACTCATGTAGGTCAGATTAGATAGGAATCTAATTAATGTAAGATCCTATTCTATTGTTGTCTGAAGTAATATCAATAATATCATATATTTGTGTGTGTGTGTGTGTGTGTGTGTCTTACAGGTAAAAAACATGCTCCCAAAGGTTGACAGGGAAAGGGTGGCCAACTTCATGTGCCACAACATCCAGACGGCAGACAAATATTATGCCATGAATTTAAATCCAACCCAAGCAAATGAAACCAGGGCACTCTTTGAGGCTGCACTGAAGGGGGAAGATAACACAGTCGCCGCAGAGAACCAGCCCTCCACCTCAGGAGAAAGAAAGCAGAAGGTGAGAGAGGATGCCTCCCTCTCCGACGGGAGCACCACCCCTGAAGAGACCAAGGTGATGTACCAGGAGTCTGGCACGTCCGCCGGTGACTCGGAAGAGGAGGAAGAGGATGAAGATGAGGAACAGATGGCCAGACAACTTCCAGTAAGATCAGCTATTCTGACAGGACACATTTGATTATCAAAATGTACTTGTAAACTATGTAACAGTCAAGTGTGAATTCTGAGATATATCTAATTTCTTGTGTTTGCTCTGTCAGGAGACACCTTCCAAGGTGACCAATCCTCAGGTGGAGATGGAACTTACCCCAAAGAGGAAGCGGAGCATCTGCACACGCCGCATGGAGGTCGCCATCAGCCCCATGCTAGTCTCACCCCTCAAAGTGAGGCTCAAGTCGCCCCCCCACCAGTCCCTCATTGTCACATTAAAAGGGATGCAACAACTAAACTCAAATAAAGTCAGACTAAAAAATGCCATTGCCTCAAGGAGGTTAAAGCTGCAGGAGAAGGTGCAAAAGAGAGGAGGGGACCCCTGATGCAGCTCGAAGGAAGGGGAGCCGACCAACAACAAGACTTCCTCTTCCAAATAGTCATGTAGATTGTTTTAGACTCTCACATTTATACTGTTCTGATTTTGTTTGGTTTGATTTTCAATTTTGGTGTGCTTGTTTACATTTTAGAAGTGTAAAATGTGTGTAATTTAGTCTAACTGTCTGTTCAATTTTCTATTTTGGTGTGATTCTTTATAATGTAAAGGTTTGTTCTGTTTTATTAAATAACTAGTTTAGTAATTATTTGTGTTGTGCTTTCTTTAAGGTTATATTCTAACTGTCTGTTCAATTTTCTATTTTGGTGTGATTCTTTATAATGTAAAGGTTTGTTCTGTTTTATTAAATAACTAGTTGAGTAATTCTTTGTGTTGTGCTTTCTTTAAGGTTTATATTTAGTTTGTCACTTAATTTGTAAGTGTTAAACATTCACTGTTTTGTGTTGTTGTCTGTGAAGGTAGGAACAAATATTTAGGCATTATTGGCATGGGAATCATATGTTTACATTGGCAAAGCAAATTAAGTAGATAATAAACAAAAGTGAAATAAACAATAAAGTCCTGCTGTAGACTGTACTACTGCTGTTCAGGAAGCACAATTTGAACTAGAAACTTACACAGACAGGCTGAAATAAACACTAAAAAATAACAAATGGCATCACCGTAATATCCCGCTTGACCGTAGCTCGCTCGGTCTGAGCGCAGCGACCATGAGAAAAGTAAGCCCAAAATGAAGCCTGCCCCACAACGTCATTTGCTTTTGGGTGACAGTGAGAGAACCGTTAGGTTTAGAAGGACAATTCAACCACAGGAATGTTCCTAACGTCCTTCCGATCCATGCAAGCCTTACCTTGACCGTGTGGCATTAACCCTTAAAAATAAAACAGGGTTTTTTGATCTCACAGATTACAATGACATCTCTCCCCATAGGAATACATTGACAGCTCCCCTAAATTCAACCTGGAGCCTATATGGGTTAATAATGCCTTATGAACCTGTCTTCAATGCCAATCCATCAGGCCACTATGAGGTCTACCTGTGTCGATTCTAAGCTTCCTGGAGCAACCGGAAGTGGTTAAATTCACCCAAAATGTATTTTGATGTACATAACCTGCAAATGTGAAAATGACTGCATTCAACCCTGGGTAGATCAGTCAATTCTTAACATAAAGACTTTAGGATTCTCAGGATTCTGTAAGAGAATACCCAAA
The DNA here is from genome assembly GCF_057628025.1 of Oncorhynchus mykiss. Classification (NCBI taxonomy): domain Eukaryota; kingdom Metazoa; phylum Chordata; class Actinopteri; order Salmoniformes; family Salmonidae; genus Oncorhynchus; species Oncorhynchus mykiss. The sequence continues at coordinate 205,124 of NC_143041.1, forward strand.
GCAAGATATTTGTTTACCTATAGCTTCCTGTGCCAACCGGAAGTGCCTTTAATTGGTGTCTCAGGGGCTTCTCCTTAGGAGGGATGGGGACACCACCACGGGACAGACCCCACACTCATCGCTAGAGATCGAACTTCAGACTCCCTTCAAAACCACTGAACCCCTCAACACACCGAAAGAGATTACGGTGCACACCCTTAGAGGGAGCCGGAACAGGATAACTCCCTCCACCATCACAGAGACACAGAGGAGGAGGAACTATCCAACACCCAGGGAGAGAGAACAAGTGACGTCAGTCGAACACAGTCAGAAAGAGGAGGTGGAAGAGGCGTTAGATAGAGGAGGATATTACCCCAGAGGCCATTCCTCCTGTTCATGTGAGCAAGAAAGAGCAGAAGGCTTCTGATCAGCCAAATGGCAGGCAGAGGGAGAGGTCATAGTGATTCACACCCACAGAGAGAAAGACAACCCACACAACCTCTTGGTTGAGATGAACCACACAGGTAGAGGCAGAGGGCCTTCAAGGCTAGCCAGTCAGCCTGCCTGCTCTGATCCTCAAGTCAATTGTATATAAATTCATGTTCATTAAAGATTTTTATTCAAGAATTGACAAGTCCCATTTCGTTAAAGGGGTCACCCTTTTCCTGCTACAAACACAACTTGCATATCATCACAGACTAGGCCAAAACGTTAATCTTTTAACCTTGCCTGAATAAAACAATGCATTTTTTATAGTGAGCAAGAGTTGCTCCTTTTCCTTTTCTATGATGATTCAAATATTTGGTTGCACCTCAACTGAACGTTGGTTGAGGGCCCCTTTTTTTTAATTAAAAGCATTAAAATTGTGATGTTTCTCACTTATTTACATAACCTACTCCACACTTGCAAAGTGAAAGTTTATAGAAATGTTCTGAAATTAAGTAGTAAACAGAAGAAAAGCAGAATTGAGTCCAATTATAATGCGAATAATTGAATGGTCTATGGTTCAATCCCATTTCTGAAGGTCTGATGAATAATTAATATTGTTTCTCCTCTTCCTTGTGGCAGGGGCAGCAGCACACTGCCCTCCAAAGCCTGCAAAATAATAGCCGGACTGCCCCTTTCCTAGCTCTGCATGGAACTTCCAGTGCCACGTCCTTGGTGACGTGTGGGGTGACATCCGGGATGACCACAGCAACATCCTCTGGAAAGGGAAAAAAGAGGAACAGAATGTGAACAAATGCAAACCGTAGCTTCTAAACACTGGCCAGTTGAAAGGTTCTACTAAGATGTCATGACAAACGGCACCTGTCAGAGTGCTCTCTAAGTCTCTCTCTCTTGGGTGCTCTGAATGGCCTTCCTCTGGCTGAAGCCACAGGGCCAGGAGGAGCCTGGGCACCACCTCCACCACCACCTGAGATGGGCTGAGCAGGTTGCTACGGGGCTCATTGGACTGCTCGCCCAGAATGCTCCTCACAGCTCTTTCCACGGTGCTGTGGACCTTAGGATCGCTGAAATCAACAATAAGGAGAAAACAAAGCTAAACGATGTGCAATGTACTCACTTAGAACACTTTCTTAGTCTGTTTCTGCGTAGTTCCAGATGTGTAGATAAATGGATCAAGTCATATGCGGGGCAGTACATGGAACTCACATGTCAGCTGGCGAGGTGGGGTGCATGGAGCGGCGGAGCTTGCAGAAAGCCTTGTGCTCTATGTTCATCATTTTTAGGCAAGTGTTTACTTCCCAGGCCTGCAGTATGAAACAGGAAGTCCCATTAGTGTAATTTCACAACAGATCTATCCTGCTGTGCTAACTCGTTGTTGAAAGGCTGGTAAAGAGCTCACTAACTTGTAGCATGTCTCTAACTCTCATTCTCTTACCAGCCGAGCGAGGTCGTTTCCCTCCTCCAGGGTTTCCTTCCACACCCTTCAAATAAAACACAGAGCATTTCAACTTTCCTGGCTTCTGATTTTTCTGTTGTTTATTTTACCCACATCTCCTGGAGTGCTGCTGGTGGCAGGGAATGGCAGTGAAGGTGAGTGCTGACGTGGTACTCACCACTCCCTAAGGGATTTTTGCCCTGAGACACCAGCCAGTTGCTCATGTGCTCCGTGGTGACATGGGGAGGGACCTGGCCTTGACTCTGGAGCAGCAGATAGTGGACCATGAGCTTCTTCTGCAAGATGAGGTAAGGTGTGAGACCGTGCCACGAAATACCATGTCATTTACTTTCAGAAGGGCCTCTCGCAACATTTCACAACTGCTCATGCCTCACAATTTGCAAGTGATATTAAGAACTCTTGTTTATGTTTTTGTATGGTGAATCTTACCTGTTTATTGTAATATGTTTCCTCCCAGCAGGCCTGCAGAGTCTGAAAATTAAGGCTGCTCCTACAGAATTCCTTTGAAGATCATGAAAATAATGATGCTTTGTTATGCACATTATGCACAGGCATTTACAGTATGCTAAAATTAATTTATCCTAAGATTACCTTTGTGGGACCATAAGTGAACTCCGGAATGCACCAAACCCTATCCATGGTAAGATGGGGAAGAAATGCAGCACTATAGATATACGGGATGCTCTAGAGATAACAGGAATGACTTACAGTCGCGAATGATCAATGGCTGTGGAGTCCTCCAATATGCTGCACTTAGAATTTAGTTGTAGGCGATGTTTGGCGCAAAATAGAATGTTTACATTCTATTGCCATGGAGAAATGGAATGTGTAGAACCTGTTTAATTGATTATGCTTCTATGTCTTTATTTCGTTAAACATTGAACTCTGTATTATGTCATAATGTGTATATGAGGACGTAGGAGCCCGTCCAGATTCATGACCCGATTATCCAGGTGCATGTTGCTTAGACCTACTAATCCATCCTTGGTTTACAAGTTAAATACATTGTTTATATATGCCTATACAAATCCATCGACCACATCCATTTAAAGCAATGATTGTCAATTGAAATTGTGGTTGTTCTGTTCTCCTGTTGTGCGCCTTGAGTGTTTGTCCCCTTAAGCACATTATTCCAATATTTTTCCGAGCTCTGAATTGACACAAGGAACACTTTTGAAAAGATAGTCGGTTAAAAATAAGAGTATGAATGACAATAAACGTATGACTTGGATTGTATGCGTAATAGTGTAGTAAACAGTATCGCTCAGCGCGGGAACTTTTGGTGTTAGGAAAGTTTCCGTTTTTAGCCTCCATGACACGTATCACTTCGTTGTCTTGTTGGTAATAGTAAAAATGCATGACAGTCGGCATTGTAATGGTCTAACAGGTGTTTTTCATTTTGCTTCTCACATTAAACAGACATTTGAGAACGGAATTGCTTACAGTTGTACCTATGATGCAGAGACACACTAAAGCTGTACAGTGTAGTTTGAATAATCAGTTTCAATTATTTGCAGATGAATTCCCTATTATTTACAAATCGAAAGATGTACCATTTGAAATGAATGTGGCAGAACAGTTTAGCATAGAGTTCTTGTGGGTGTCTTCTCCTTCAGTCTTTTTGCCTCCTAGGCCTTGTTTCTCATTACATGGGATTTCCCCAGTGCCAACTTCACACGAGATGGCCGCTGTCTACTGTCATGTGGTGCTGAATGACAGATATCGCTATGCCGATATTGCTGCTGTCCATGGACCTGAAATGTACAATGTACGACCGTCCAAACTTGACCCCACACACAAACACACACATTGATGCCAATCTCTCACACACTTTTGAACATTGCACAACCTGCAACAAAAAACTGAAAGAGCATTTTATTCCGTTTGTGTTTGAATAAAGACCCGAAGAATTCAATCAATGTGTGGATGTTGATTGGACAATGTATATGTGCTTTGCAGAAGTCATTTTTTAAATTCCCTGTAGCGTGAATTTTACTGGAGCATGATCAGATTGCTTTGTTTAAACCAGAATAAAGATTTGGTCTGAGAAACTATGCCGATTATAGCACGATAGCTTTATTTTTATTTTTAAATGAGGCAATGTATATATGACCCCCTTTCAAAGAGTCGCTCATTTATCACTTTCTTGCAGATATACAGTGCCTTCAGAAAGTGTTAATACCCCTTAACGTATTCCTCATGTTGTTTTCTTACAGCCTGAATTCCAAATGGATTAAATTATAGTTTTTTATCATCTCACCCAGCTACAGACAACACCCCATAATGACAAAGTAAAAACATGTTTTAATTTTTTTTTCAAATGTATTGAAAATGAAATACAGAAATATTCACAATACATGTTAGAATCACCTTTGGCAGCGATTAAAGCTGTGAGTCTTTCTGGGTAAGTCTCCAAAAGCTTTGCACCCTTGGATTGTACCATATTTGCAATATCACAATATATACAGTACCAGTCAAAAGTCTGGACACACCTACTCATTTAAGGGTTTTTCTTTATTTTACAATTTTTTACATTTTAGAAAAATAGTGAAGACATCAAAACTATGAAATAGCACAATTGGAATCATGTAGTAAGCATTAACTGTTAAACAAATCAAAATATATTTTACATTTGAGAATCTTTGAAGTAGCCATCCTTTTCCTTGACCACTTTGCACACTCTTGGCATTCTCTCAAACCTTTTCATGAGGTAGTCACCAGGAATGTTTTTCAATTAACAGGTGTACCTTCTTAAAAGTTCATTTGTGGAATTTCTTTCCTTCTTAAAGCGTTTGAGCCAATAGGTTGTGTTGTGACAAGGTAGGGATGGTTTACAGAAGATATCCCTATTTGGTAAAAGACCAAGTCCATATTATGCCAAGAACAGCTCAAATAAGCAAAGAGAAACAAGTCCATCTTTACTTAAGACATGAATGTCAGTCAAAACGGAAAAATTCAAGAACTTTGAAAGTTTCTTCTAGTGTAGTCCCAAAAACCATGAAGCGTTTTGATGAAACTGGCTCTCATGAGGACTGCCACAGGAAAGGAAGACCCAAAGTTACCTCTGCTGCAGAGGATAGGTTCAGCAGAGTTCACTGCACCTCAGATTGGAGCCCAAATAAAAGCTTCACAGAGTTCAAGAAACACACACATCTCAACATGCACTGTTCATAGGAGACTGCGTGAATCAGGCCTTCATGGTTGAATTGTTCCATTGAAACCACTACTAAAGGACGGACGCCAATAATAAGAAGAGACTTGCATGGGACAAGAAACACGAGCAATGGACCTACAGTGCCTTGCAAAAGTATTCGGCCCCCTTGAACTTTGCGACCTTTTGCCACATTTCAGGCTTCAAACATAAAGATATAAAACTGTATTTTTTTGTGAAGAATCAACAACAAGTGGGACACAATCATGAAGTAGAAGGACATTTATTGGATATTTCAAACTTTTTTAACAAATAAAAAACAGAAAAATTATTCAGCCCCCTTAAGTTAATACTTTGTAGCGCCACCTTTTGCTGCGATTACAGCTGTAAGTCGCTTGGGGTATGTCTCTATCAGTTTTGCACATCGAGAGACTGACATTTTTTCCCATTCCTCCTTGCAAAACAGCTCCAGCTCAGTGAGGTTGGATGGAGAGCATTTGTGAACAGCAGTTTTCAGTTCTTTCCACAGATTCTTGATTGGATTCAGGTCTGGACTTTGACTTGGCCATTCTAACACCTGGATATGTTTATTTTTGAACCATTCCATTGTAGATTTTGCTTTATGTTTTGGATCATTGTCTTGTTGAAAGACAAATCTCCAGTCCCATCAGGTTTTCTTCCAGAATGGTCCTGTATTTGGCTCCATCCATCTTCCCATCAATTTTAACCATCTTCCCTGTCCCTGCTGAAGAAAAGCAGGCCCAAACCATGATGCTACCACCACCATGTTTGACAGTGGGGATGGTGTGTTCAGTGTGATGAGCTGTGTTGCTTTTACGCCAAACATAATGTTTTGCATTGTTGCCAAAAAGTTCAATTTTGGTTTCATCTGACCAGAGCACCTTCTTCCACATGTTTGGTGTGTCTCCCAGGTGGCTTGTGGCAAACTTTAAACAACACTTTTTATGGATATCTTTAAGAAATGGCTTTCTTCTTGCCACTCTTCCATAAAGGCCAGATTTGTGCAATATACGACTGATTGTTGTCCTATGGACAGAGTCTCCCACCTCAGCTGTAGATCTCTGCAGTTCATCCAGAGTGATCATGGGACTCTTGGCTGCATCTCTGATCAGTCTTCTCCTTGTATGAGCTGAAAGTTTAGAGGGACGGCCAGGTCTTGGTAGATTTGCAGTGGTCTGATACTCCTTCCATTTCAATATTATCCTTGCTCCTTGGGATGTTTAAAGCTTGGGAAATCTTTTTGTATCCAAATCCGGCTTTAAACTTCTTCACAACAGTATCTCGGACCTGCCTGGTGTGTTCCTTGTTCTTCATGATGCTCTCTGCGCTTTTAACGGACCTCTGAGACTATCACAGTGCAGGTGCATTTATACGGAGACTTGATTACACACAGGTGGATTGTATTTATCATCATTAGTCATTTAGGTCAACATTGGATCATTCAGAGATCCTCACTGAACTTCTGGAGAGAGTTTGCTGCACTGAAAGTAAAGGGGCTGAATAATTTTGCACGCCCAATTTTTCAGTTTTTGATTTGTTAAAAAAGTTTGAAATATCCAATAAATGTTGTTCCACTTCATGACTGTGTCCCACTTGTTGTTGATTCTTCACAAAAATACAGTTTTATATCTTTATGTTTGAAGCCTGAAATGTGGCAAAAGGTTGCAAAGTTCAAGGGGGCCGAATACTTTCGCAAGGCACTGTAAGTCTGGTGGAAATCTGTCCTTTGGTCTGATGAGTTCAAATTTGAGATTTTTTTCCCTTCAATGTGTGTGTGTAAAGAATCCAGGGTGTTTAGTTGGGTCTACTCTTCATTATAAAACAATTTGTTGAATGGTTTAAAATCCATCAGAAGCTGCTTCAATTCATGGTGGCTCTGAGTAAGTCTCGGGGACAGAGCTTGTTTTGCCAAGGAAAGTGAAAAGGACTGAGGGAAAGTAAACTGGAAAATACATGGAAAGGATCATGGAAGAACCTCAGAGAACATTGCATTTTCAAGATCATGTAACATCAAAATGCATTTTATATTCCTGCCCTGACAGAAAAACCACATGTAACCAACTTACATTTTATGTGAGCACAAATTACATTTTGGTACACAACGTGATCAGATTTTCACATTTGTAGTTCACATAAGATTACATTCAAATATGTTTTTGGAACACTTCCCGTGTTCACATGTGAAATTCATGTGGTTTTTGCCTAAACGCCCTGCAGTTCCACACTCAAGGTTCTTAATGATGCTTTAAATGCACATGTATGATTGTGCATGTGTAATGGGTTGAAAACAAAGTAACTAAAAACAGACACCCATTTATTATATCCCCCCCATATTGTTTATGTATTTGTCTTAATGAATCTAAATGGTATTTTCAACATACTTTAGCGTCAGCAGTCCATAAGGCCAATAGATGGCGCTGTTGTACTGTTGTAGCAGGAGAAACATTAAGTTCAGGCCAAGCGCTCACCATTCTGCAGAATAAGGACCAGAACTTTACAGAGGTAAACTGTGTCTGTTCTTTTACTATTACAGGTATGTAACAGCACTTCAAACGTTCAACTACATACACAATATGTAATAACATGCTATTTAACAACGTTGTCCAGATATTATCACGTTAGGAAAGGTTTTGTTTTGGCTCTGTGTCGAACTGAGTGAGAGAAGAAGGTATTTACATTGAGTGAGAGTATATGTTAGCTTGATGCTAGCTGAGGTAAAAAAAAACATTTACGAGTTACAGAGACTATGTTTACTGAGTAGCTGACTTGTACTGGATTTAGTCTAGGAGATTTTTTATCAAGAATCCATTTGTTAGGGATTTCGGAGTTGGTTTTAGATGTTATTGGTTGTTTTGTGTAAAATTGTGCTCACTAGCTGGTAAACTGGCCGAGCACGCTCAGTCTGGTGGACTTTTAGTACATACAGTGAGAGAGAGAGGATTTTCTGGAGGTGCCACTATCTTAAAGCTGAATGTATTGTTGTCACTTTTCTATAGAGGTAGCGGTATATAGAAAAACATTCAGTTATTTATGGTTTCATATATAGGTGTTTCTATTGTATGAATGTGAAATACATTGTGGTTTTCATGTGAAACCAAACATTTTTGAATTCTGTTTTAGGTAAAGTGCATTTATGTTGTGTAATTTAAAGTGTGCACTTGTTTGATGTGAATATTTTCAAAGTACTAACAAGAAAATAGACAATTGAACAAGAGAAAAAAAAAACATTCTTCAGAATAAAGAAAGCGCCAGAACTTGGCAGACGTAAACTTGTGTCCGTTCTTTTTACTATTGCAGGCCACCTCAGCTACACATGTACTCTGTCTGCACACGCATCCACGCATGCACATACACACGGACAAACACACACTAATGTTCTCTCTCTTGTGCTTGTCAGCAGTTCATCGTGGCCCTGTCGTTCGCCTCCTTCACCAAAGCTCTGTCAAGGACCTACATGAAGAGTGCCATCACTCAGACACTTTTTCCCTGTCCAGCTCTCTCATCGGACTCATAGACGGCAGCTTTGAGATGGGTATCAACAATAACATTGAGTTGCTTCAGAACTCATGTAGTAAAAACCAGATACAGACTACAGTATGATTGATTTTTCTTGTGGTTCAATCAGAGTCTGCTCTCAATACTGTCCAGTTTTATAGTTGTTCCTATTAATTGATTGACTGGCTTTTGTCCATGACTCTACTGTCAAACCCCTAACATTGTTTTATTTGATGCTTTGTTGTTGCAGTCTAGTATCCAAACTGATATGCCATTTTTAGTAGAAAAAAAAATGTTTATAATTTGTGATTCCTGACTACTGTAGTGTTGTGGTTTCTTGCAGGTAACCTGCTGTTCCTGGCTGTGGTCAGCCATTTTGGGGCGAAGCTGCACCGGCCCAGGCTCATTGCTATGGGCTGTTTCCTCATGGCTGTAGGATCCTTCCTCACAGGCCTGCCACACTTCTTCATGGGATGGTAAAACAACTGAAATACTGGTTAAACTTGTAGTTGTAGAGATACTCCAATGCGGAGGAAAGTTTCACTTTAGAAATAAAGTAATGTATCCAGTTGTTGATTAATCTCAGTTAACTTCTAACTAAAGTCTTAAGTAATTGGTCAGCTGCTTGATTATGTTTTGGGGCCATACATGTTAAGAGAAGGGATTAACTTGTTATGGCTGCAATCAATGGATCCCGGAGGTCCTAGGCATAATCAACTTCACCAAGCCGCTGGAAATCGAACGCGCCCACAGAACATCAGCGCCGAAACCCCGGCCAGATGAGCCCCCACGAGCCGTATTGATCAGGTTCCTCCGTTTCCAAGACAGAGAGAAGATACTGCAACTCGCAAGAGCCAAAGGGGACATCACCATTGATGGAAAGAGGGTCAGCCTTTTCCCAGATATGAGCGTGGATCTCGCCAGACGTCGCAATCAGTTCAGACCTGCCGCCAAAGCACTGAAGGAGAAGAACATCACCGGCTACCTCATCCACCCTGCATGGATGAAAGTTCAGTACCAAGGCCGAAGCCATCTCTTCAACACACCGGGAGAAGTGCACACTTTTCTCAAAAAACTGAGCAACGTCTGAGCCAGGACGGTCTCTCTGGGGGATAAAATGCAGTTTTTTCAACTCATTTCATTTTCAACTAACCGTATCTTCCCGGGGTGAGTTCTAATACATTTACAGGAGAGTATATTTTGGTTTAGTCCATATCTACTGGGCGAAGCAATAAGTGGGCTTAGGCTTAGGCTTTCCCCCTCATTTATGTTAATCTTTCGAAAAGAGACTCAAGCATCCCTTACCGTGGGCAGTAAATATTCAGCCATAAATATCTATTCACAACGTTTGTTTTCAATTTAGAGAGCTCGCAGGTTTTAGTTTACGCCAAGTTTTAGCTAGTAAGAGCAAGACGGAAAGCGAGCAGCAACGTATCTCTACAAGTGTATTCATGTTTGATTGTTGGGATTGTTGTTTTAGTCTGACAATCGGGGTGGGTGGGATTTTTATTATTTTTTTCTTCCTTTTTTCTATGTTTATTGTTTCCCTCCTAAAGAGACACACAGGTCACTTTTGTGCTCAAACCAAAGTTGAAACATTTCCTAATTATCTGCATATGATAGATTTCTATTCAGTTACATATTTGAAACCCAACCTATGCTTAATCCACTAAAATATGTCACATTCAACGCATAACCTGTCATTATGAAAATCACTGTATTCAAACCTGTGTAGATCAGTCAATTCTTAACTTAAAGACTTAAAACTCAGGATTCTGTAAGTGGCTATGTCAATCAAGACATGTGGTTACTTCCTGTGCCAACCGGAAGTGCCTTTAATTGGGTCACAGTGTTTCGAAGGGTTAAAAAAGTCACATCTCTCCAAAATGTCATATGTGTGACTAGGTAACCCTCCTGAACTGTAAATCAGTCATTTCTCGCAACAGATGTCAAAGAAAAGCTCTCTCTCACACACACACACACAGACACACACACACAGCAAGGATGGAGTGATAAAGTGTGGTGCTTAAAGACACAGAGAGCAGGCAATTGCATTACCATAATCCCTAGGCCGTGCGGAGTTCAACAAGACACCCCACTTGACTGTAGCTCACTTGGTCTGACCACAGTGACCATGCAAAAAAGTAGTCTCATGTAGCAGGCTTTGTCTGCGTAAAAAGTAATCTCATGTAGCTCACTCGGTCTGACCGGTGACCGCAGGGACCATGCAAAAAAAGTAGTATCATGTAGCTCACTCAGACCGGTCTGACCGCAGTGACCGTGCAAAAAAGTAATCTCATGTAGCTCACTTGGTCTGAGCATAGGGACCATTTAAAAAAAGTAGTCTCATCAATGTGATTGTTTTTAATGGAGAATTTGACTATGAGATGAGAGAATTTGACTATGAGATGACAATATAGTAGTTTGGGGAGTATTTTCTATAATAGAATGTATTTGACTACAAGCAGAGTAGGGGCCTCATCCTGAGCATTCTCAAATGGAAAAACACAGTTTGATCATGTGCTGACAGAGAGAGAGGGAGGAGTTTGGGGAGAGTTTAAAATGAGAAGAGTGATTTTTTCTAATAGGCTGCATTTCACTTTGAGCTAACAAGGAGATGAGCATTCTAGAGTGGTGAGGAGTGGTTTCATGTATATTTTTGAGTATCAATTAAGCAGCCAGAAGCACTGTACTTTCTTTATTGCTTAAGGGATTGTGTTAAGTTGTTTTATTTACTATTATTTCCCTTTTCAATAGAATAGAATAGAATAGTATAGAATTGTATAGATGGCTCCAGTGCGCTCATGTCCAATATGCTATAAGGTTGTGGTTGGCTTTAGTCAGCACCTTAGGTATGTACACCATGTGAGGAACAGTGAGGAGAGGGTACTCCTCTGTAAGTGGCAGTCAGGCCGTGTCAATGTCAGGCAGGAGCAGTGTCCAGTGTCAGGATGCTCCACACATCTTAGCAGACTGGACCGGCATATAGACTCCCACTCAGAGCTCAACAGAGCACAGAGGAGACAGGTTTTAGAGGACCTTAGGAGACAGCTGACGATGGAGAGGCTGGCGGTGTTGAGGGCATCGACCCCTGACATCCCTATGGCGACAGATTTAGACATTGTGGTAAGGAGAGAAGAGGAGGAGGAGGAAATGTTATGTTCACCTACAGAAGCAGAGGAGGAAGTGGACTGCAAAGAGGATTCCTGCCACTGCCATGCACCAATCCTGAGACTGAAAAAAGCTGTAAAAGAGAGGGATGAGGCACTGCATACAAGAAGTGAGACCAACAAATCCATTAAAGAGGACAACCTTAAGTTGATCTCTGATCTGCAAAGGTTGAGAAAGAAGTACCAGCTGCTGAAAAGGCAGATGGGGATTGGCATGGTGAAGGCCCTCAACTTTCAGGCAGAGTCAGACACAGACACAAATCAAGAGGAGCAGGACCAAGCTAGAGGTTCAGGGGACCAGAGAGAGGAGCCTACAGTGTCCGGGTCAAGCTGCAAACTCATCTTCCCGGGCTCTGCTATGAGTAAGTACTGTTTCTTCAAATAGTGACAAGAGTTTGTGTTTGAAAAGAATATGATAAACCACCTGACTGATTCATGTAGCCTCATGAGATTGTAATTCTAGTCTAAAATGTTATGTTTTTTTGATTAGGTGTGTTTATCGAGGGATTCAGGAAGACCTGTGAGGGCCCTAATCCAAATTATAAGCTGAGTGAAAATTGTGCCTCAAAGGTCAAGAGGGTGACGCAATTTTTAAACTACATGGCGAAGAATGAGACCTACCAGTCCTCTCTCATTTTCCTGACAGACCATGACAAAATAAGGAAGTAAGCAGAATTATTTTTTCTCTCTAGCCTCACAAGCATTAACCAACAATACAGTATTTGATTGTATGATTTGTGTGTGTGTGTGTGTGTGTGTGTGTGTGTGTGTGTGTGTGTGTGTGTGTGTGTGTGTGTGTGTGTGTTTTTAGATGGGTTCAATTCCTCCAGAAGAACAAGGCAATCACCACAGTCAACCACTACACCTTGGCTATTGGTGCATTTCTTAAATATTCTGAGGAGACCCCTCCATCTGGCTGCCGGCTGACCGTGAACCAATGGAGGGGGATCAACCGGTTGATGAAGGGCATTAGCAAGTCCATGAGACGACCAGTTTCCCTTCACCAGATAAAGGTGAAGGACAACAAGGAAGGCAAGGTGGTGTCCAAAAAGAGCCTGCTGGAGTGCCAGTCTCTTGCCAAGGCCAAAATCCCTCAAGTGCTGAGTAAGTTTTTCTCAATCTGTGATGTCACTGTTTTTACACACTTATAGACGTCAGAGATGTATAGAATGCATTATGGAGTGGGATTATGAAGCTGCCTTTTTTTATTTTCATGTTCACAGAAACATTGGAAGAAACAAGGACACAGAGGAATCAGTACAGGTTTTATGGGTACCTGTGTGCCTACTTTACATCCATATACGGCCACAGACCAGGCCTATATAAAAACATGTTGGTGAAAGAGGTGGAGGAGGCAAAATGTGACCAGTCTGGGGTGTACCTGATCAATGTAAGTCTATGAAATACAGCTGGCTGTGTTTATTTGTTTGTTTGCTTGGTTGGTTATCTTTGGAAACAATTGCAGTCGCAGGAGCGTAATGTGTTTTTTTGTGTTTTTTCTCTGTTCAATTTCTATTAGGTGGGGGAACACAAAACAAATCGGGAGTACGGCATGGTCCAGATGTCGCTGACAAAGGAGGAGTACAGCTGGTTTTCCGACTTCCTCAAATTCAAGCACTGTCTCTTAGGGGGAAAGAAGGCCCAGCACTTCTTTTTCAATTCAACAAACACTCAGATGAAGAACCTGCCTGCCTACCTGAGGGAGGTGTGGAAGGAGATGGGTCTGCCCGAATGTCCTTCATTCACTGACCTGAGGACCTCCATTGTCACTCATGTAGGTCAGATTAGATAGGAATCTAATTAATGTAAGATCCTATTCTATTGTTGTCTGAAGTAATATCAATAATATCATATATTTGTGTGTGTGTGTGTGTGTGTGTGTTTGTCTTACAGGTAAAAAACATGCTCCCAAAGGTTGACAGGGAAAGGGTGGCCAACTTCATGTGCCACAACATCCAGACGGCAGACAAATATTATGCCATGAATTTAAATCCAACCCAAGCAAATGAAACCAGGGCACTCTTTGAGGCTGCACTGAAGGGGGAAGATAACACAGTCGCCGCAGAGAACCAGCCCTCCACCTCAGGAGAAAGAAAGCAGAAGGTGAGAGAGGATGCCTCCCTCTCCGACAGGAGCACCACCCCTGAAGAGACCAAGGTGATGTACCAGGAGTCTGGCACGTCCGCCGGTGACTCGGAAGAGGAGGAAGAGGATGAAGATGAGGAACAGATGGCCAGACAACTTCCAGTAAGATCAGCTATTCTGACAGGACACATTTGATTATCAAAATGTACTTGTAAACTATGTAACAGTCAAGTGTGAATTCTGAGATATATCTAATTTCTTGTGTTTGCTCTGTCAGGAGACACCTTCCAAGGTGACCAATCCTCAGGTGGAGATGGAACTTACCCCAAAGAGGAAGCGGAGCATCTGCACACGCCGCATGGAGGTCGCCATCAGCCCCATGCTAGTCTCACCCCTCAAAGTGAGGCTCAAGTCGCCCCCCCACCAGTCCCTCATTGTCACATTAAAAGGGATGCAACAACTAAACTCAAATAAAGTAAGACTAAAAAATGCCATTGCCTCATGGAGGTTAAAGCTGCAGGAGAAGGTGCAAAAGAGAGGAGGGGACCCCTGATGCAGCTCGAAGGAAGGGGAGCCGACCAACAACAAGACTTCCTCTTCCAAATAGTCATGTAGATTGTTTTAGACTCTCACATTTATACTGTTCTGATTTTGTTTGGTTTGATTTTCAATTTTGGTGTGCTTGTTTACATTTTAGAAGTGTAAAATGTGTGTAATTTAGTCTAACTGTCTGTTCAATTTTCTATTTTGGTGTGATTCTTTATAATGTAAAGGTTTGTTCTGTTTTATTAAATAACTAGTTTAGTAATTATTTGTGTTGTGCTTTCTTTAAGGTTATATTCTAACTGTCTGTTCAATTTTCTATTTTGGTGTGATTCTTTATAATGTAAAGGTTTGTTCTGTTTTATTAAATAACTAGTTGAGTAATTCTTTGTGTTGTGCTTTCTTTAAGGTTTATATTTAGTTTGTCACTTAATTTGTAAGTGTTAAACATTCACTGTCTTGTGTTGTTGTCTGTGAAGGTAGGAACAAATATTTAGGCATTATTGGCATGGGAATCATATGTTTACATTGGCAAAGCAAATTAAGTAGATAATAAACAAAAGTGAAATAAACAATAAAGTCCTGCTGTAGACTGTACTACTGCTGTTCAGGAAGCACAATTTGAACTAGAAACTTACACAGACAGGCTGAAATAAACACTAAAAAATAACAAATGGCATCACCGTAATCTCTAGGCCATGCCGAGTTCAACGAGATATCCCGCTTGACCGTAGCTCGCTCGGTCTGAGCGCAGCGACCATGAGAAAAGTAAGCCCAAAATGAAGCCTGCCCCACAACGTCATTTGCTTTTGGGTGACAGTGAGAGAACCGTTAGGTTTAGAAGGACAATTCAACCACAGGAATGTTCCTAACGTCCTTCCAATCCATGCAAGCCTTACCTTGACCATGTGGCATTAACCCTTAAAAATAAAACAGGGTTTTTTGATCTCACAGATTACAATGACATCTCTCCCCATAGGAATACATTGACAGCTCCCCTAAATTCAACCTGGAGCCTATTAGGGTTAATAATGCCTTATGAACCTGTCTTCAATGCCAATCCATCAGGCCACTATGAGGTCTACCTGTGTCGATTCTAAGCTTCCTGGAGCAACCGGAAGTGGTTAAATTCACCCAAAATGTATTTTGATGTACATAACCTGCAAATGTGAAAATGACTGCATTCAACCCTGGGTAGATCAGTCAATTCTTAACATAAAGACTTTAAACTCAGGATTCTGTAAGAGAATACCCAAAGCAAAATATTTGTTTACCTATAGCTTCCTGTGCCAACCGGAAGTGCCTTTAATTGGTGTCTCAGGGGCTTCTCCTTAGGAGGGATGGGGACACCACCACGGGACAGACCCCACACTCATCGCTAGAGATCGAACTTCAGACTCCCTTCAAAACCACTGAACCACTCAACACACCGAAAGAGATTACGGTGCACACCCTTAGAGGGAGCCGGAACAGGATAACTCCCTCCACCATCACAGAGACACAGAGGAGGAGGAACTATCCAACACCCAGGGAGAGAGAACAAGTAACGTCAGTCGAACACAGTCAGAAAGAGGAGGTGGAAGAGGCGTTAGATAGAGGAGGATATTACCCCAGAGGCCATTCCTCCTGTTCATGTGAGCAAGAAAGAGCAGAAGGCTTCTGATCAGCCAAATGGCAGGCAGAGGGAGAGGTCATAGTGATTCACACCCACAGAGAGAAAGACAACCCACACAACCTCTTGGTTGAGATGAACCACACAGGTAGAGGCAGAGGGCCTTCAAGGCTAGCCAGTCAGCCTGCCTGCTCTGATCCTCAAGTCAATTGTATATAAATTCATGTTCATTAAAGATTTTTATTCAAGAATTGACAAGTCCCATTTCGTTAAAGGGGTCACCCTTTTCCTGCTACAAACACAACTTGCATATCATCACAGACTAGGCCAAAACGTTAATCTTTTAACCTTGCCTGAATAAAACAATGCATTTTTTATAGTGAGCAAGAGTTGCTCCTTTTCCTTTTCTATGATGATTCAAATATTTGGTTGCACCTCAACTGAACGTTGGTTGAGGGCCCCTTTTTTTTAATTAAAAGCATTAAAATTGTGATGTTTCTCACTTATTTACATAACCTACTCCACACTTGCAAAGTGAAAGTTTATAGAAATGTTCTGAAATTAAGTAGTAAACAGAAGAAAAGCAGAATTGAGTCCAATTATAATGCGAATAATTGAATGGTCTATGGTTCAATCCCATTTCTGAAGGTCTGATGAATAATTAATATTGTTTCTCCTCTTCCTTGTGGCAGGGGCAGCAGCACACTGCCCTCCAAAGATTGCAAAATAATAGCCGGACTGCCCCTTTCCTAGCTCTGCATGGAACTTCCAGTGCCACGTCCTTGGTGACGTGTGGGGTGACATCCGGGATGACCACAGCAACATCCTCTGGAAAGGGAAAAAAGAGGAACAGAATGTGAACAAATGCAAACCGTAGCTTCTAAACACTGGCCAGTTGAAAGGTTCTACTAAGATGTCATGACAAACGGCACCTGTCAGAGTGCTCTCTAAGTCTCTCTCTCTTGGGTGCTCTGAATGGCCTTCCTCTGGCTGAAGCCACAGGGCCAGGAGGAGCCTGGGCACCACCTCCACCACCACCTGAGATGGGCTGAGCAGGTTGCTACGGGGCTCATTGGACTGCTCGCCCAGAATGCTCCTCACAGCTCTTTCCACGGTGCTGTGGACCTTAGGATCGCTGAAATCAACAATAAGGAGAAAACAAAGCTAAACGATGTGCAATGTACTCACTTAGAACACTTTCTTAGTCTGTTTCTGCGTAGTTCCAGATGTGTAGATAAATGGATCAAGTCATATGCGGGGCAGTACATGGAACTCACATGTCAGCTGGCGAGGTGGGGTGCATGGAGCGGCGGAGCTTGCAGAAAGCCTTGTGCTCTATGTTCATCATTTTTAGGCAAGTGTTTACTTCCCAGGCCTGCAGTATGAAACAGGAAGTCCCATTAGTGTAATTTCACAACAGATCTATCCTGCTGTGCTAACTCGTTGTTGAAAGGCTGGTAAAGAGCTCACTAACTTGTAGCATGTCTCTAACTCTCATTCTCTTACCAGCCGAGCGAGGTCGTTTCCCTCCTCCAGTGTTTCCTTCCACACCCTTCAAATAAAACACAGAGTCCTCCAATATGCTGCACTTAGAATTGAGTTGTAGGCGATGTTTGGCGCAAAATAGAATGTTTACATTCTATTGCCATGGAGAAATGGAATGTGTAGAACCTGTTTAATTGATTATGCTTCTATGTCTTTATTTCGTTAAACATTGAACTCTGTATTATGTCATAATGTGTATATGAGGACGTAGGAGCCCGTCCAGATTCATGACCCGATTATCCAGGTGCATGTTGCTTAGACCTACTAATCCATCCTTGGTTTACAAGTTAAATACATTGTTTATATATGCCTATACAAATCCATCGACCACATCCATTTAAAGCAATGATTGTCAATTGAAATTGTGGTTGTTCTGTTCTCCTGTTGTGCGCCTTGAGTGTTTGTCCCCTTAAGCACATTATTCCAATATTTTTCCGAGCTCTGAATTGACACAATGAACACTTTTGAAAAGATAGTCGGTTAAAAATAAGAGTATGAATGACAATAAACGTATGACTTGGATTGTATGCGTAATAGTGTAGTAAACAGTATCGCTCAGCGCGGGAACTTTTGGTGTTAGGAAAGTTTCCGTTTTTAGCCTCCATGACACGTATCACTTCGTTGTCTTGTTGGTAATAGTAAAAATGCATGACAGTCGGCATTGTAATGGTCTAACAGGTGTTTTTCATTTTGCTTCTCACATTAAACAGACATTTGAGAACGGAATTGCTTACAGTTGTACCTATGATGCAGAGACACACTAAAGCTGTACAGTGTAGTTTGAATAATCAGTTTCAATTATTTGCAGATGAATTCCCTATTATTTACAAATCGAAAGATGTACCATTTGAAATGAATGTGGCAGAACAGTTTAGCATAGAGTTCTTGTGGGTGTCTTCTCCTTCAGTCTTTTTGCCTCCTAGGCCTTGTTTCTCATTACATGGGATTTCCCCAGTGCCAACTTCACACGAGATGGCCGCTGTCTACTGTCATGTGGTGCTGAATGACAGATATCGCTATGCCGATATTGCTGCTGTCCATGGACCTGAAATGTACAATGTACGACCGTCCAAACTTGACCCCACACACAAACACACACATTGATGCCAATCTCTCACACACTTTTGAACATTGCACAACCTGCAACAAAAAACTGAAAGAGCATTTTATTCCGTTTGTGTTTGAATAAAGACCCGAAGAATTCAATCAATGTGTGGATGTTGATTGGACAATGTATATGTGCTTTGCAGAAGTCATTTTTTAAATTCCCTGTAGCGTGAATTTTACTGGAGCATGATCAGATTGCTTTGTTTAAACCAGAATAAAGATTTGGTCTGAGAAACTATGCCGATTATAGCACGATAGCTTTATTTTTATTTTTAAATGAGGCAATGTATATATGACCCCCTTTCAAAGAGTCGCTCATTTATCACTTTCTTGCAGATATACAGTGCCTTCAGAAAGTGTTAATACCCCTTAACGTATTCCTCATGTTGTTTTCTTACAGCCTGAATTCCAAATGGATTAAATTATAGTTTTTTATCATCTCACCCAGCTACAGACAACACCCCATAATGACAAAGTAAAAACATGTTTTAATTTTTTTTTCAAATGTATTGAAAATGAAATACAGAAATATTCACAATACATGTTAGAATCACCTTTGGCAGCGATTAAAGCTGTGAGTCTTTCTGGGTAAGTCTCCAAAAGCTTTGCACCCTTGGATTGTACCATATTTGCAATATCACAATATATACAGTACCAGTCAAAAGTCTGGACACACCTACTCATTTAAGGGTTTTTCTTTATTTTACAATTTTTTACATTTTAGAAAAATAGTGAAGACATCAAAACTATGAAATAGCACAATTGGAATCATGTAGTAAGCATTAACTGTTAAACAAATCAAAATATATTTTACATTTGAGAATCTTTGAAGTAGCCATCCTTTTCCTTGACCACTTTGCACACTCTTGGCATTCTCTCAAACCTTTTCATGAGGTAGTCACCAGGAATGTTTTTCAATTAACAGGTGTACCTTCTTAAAAGTTCATTTGTGGAATTTCTTTCCTTCTTAAAGCGTTTGAGCCAATAGGTTGTGTTGTGACAAGGTAGGGATGGTTTACAGAAGATATCCCTATTTGGTAAAAGACCAAGTCCATATTATGCCAAGAACAGCTCAAATAAGCAAAGAGAAACAAGTCCATCTTTACTTAAGACATGAATGTCAGTCAAAACGGAAAAATTCAAGAACTTTGAAAGTTTCTTCTAGTGTAGTCCCAAAAACCATGAAGCGTTTTGATGAAACTGGCTCTCATGAGGACTGCCACAGGAAAGGAAGACCCAAAGTTACCTCTGCTGCAGAGGATAGGTTCAGCAGAGTTCACTGCACCTCAGATTGGAGCCCAAATAAAAGCTTCACAGAGTTCAAGAAACACACACATCTCAACATGCACTGTTCATAGGAGACTGCGTGAATCAGGCCTTCATGGTTGAATTGTTCCATTGAAACCACTACTAAAGGACGGACGCCAATAATAAGAAGAGACTTGCATGGGACAAGAAACACGAGCAATGGACCTACAGTGCCTTGCAAAAGTATTCGGCCCCCTTGAACTTTGCGACCTTTTGCCACATTTCAGGCTTCAAACATAAAGATATAAAACTGTATTTTTTTGTGAAGAATCAACAACAAGTGGGACACAATCATGAAGTAGAAAGACATTTATTGGATATTTCAAACTTTTTAACAAATAAAAAACAGAAAAATTATTCAGCCCCCTTAAGTTAATACTTTGTAGCGCCACCTTTTGCTGCGATTACAGCTGTAAGTCGCTTGGGGTATGTCTCTATCAGTTTTGCACATCGAGAGACTGACATTTTTTCCCATTCCTCCTTGCAAAACAGCTCCAGCTCAGTGAGGTTGGATGGAGAGCATTTGTGAACAGCAGTTTTCAGTTCTTTCCACAGATTCTTGATTGGATTCAGGTCTGGACTTTGACTTGGCCATTCTAACACCTGGATATGTTTATTTTTGAACCATTCCATTGTAGATTTTGCTTTATGTTTTGGATCATTGTCTTGTTGAAAGACAAATCTCCAGTCCCATCAGGTTTTCTTCCAGAATGGTCCTGTATTTGGCTCCATCCATCTTCCCATCAATTTTAACCATCTTCCCTGTCCCTGCTGAAGAAAAGCAGGCCCAAACCATGATGCTGCCACCACCATGTTTGACAGTGGGGATGGTGTGTTCAGTGTGATGAGCTGTGTTGCTTTTACGCCAAACATAATGTTTTGCATTGTTGCCAAAAAGTTCAATTTTGGTTTCATCTGACCAGAGCACCTTCTTCCACATGTTTGGTGTGTCTCCCAGGTGGCTTGTGGCAAACTTTAAACAACACTTTTTATGGATATCTTTAAGAAATGGCTTTCTTCTTGCCACTCTTCCATAAAGGCCAGATTTGTGCAATATACGACTGATTGTTGTCCTATGGACAGAGTCTCCCACCTCAGCTGTAGATCTCTGCAGTTCATCCAGAGTGATCATGGGACTCTTGGCTGCATCTCTGATCAGTCTTCTCCTTGTATGAGCTGAAAGTTTAGAGGGACGGCCAGGTCTTGGTAGATTTGCAGTGGTCTGATACTCCTTCCATTTCAATATTATCCTTGCTCCTTGGGATGTTTAAAGCTTGGGAAATCTTTTTGTATCCAAATCCGGCTTTAAACTTCTTCACAACAGTATCTCGGACCTGCCTGGTGTGTTCCTTGTTCTTCATGATGCTCTCTGCGCTTTTAACGGACCTCTGAGACTATCACAGTGCAGGTGCATTTATACGGAGACTTGATTACACACAGGTGGATTGTATTTATCATCATTAGTCATTTAGGTCAACATTGGATCATTCAGAGATCCTCACTGAACTTCTGGAGAGAGTTTGCTGCACTGAAAGTAAAGGGGCTGAATAATTTTGCACGCCCAATTTTTCAGTTTTTGATTTGTTAAAAAAGTTTGAAATATCCAATAAATGTTGTTCCACTTCATGACTGTGTCCCACTTGTTGTTGATTCTTCACAAAAATACAGTTTTATATCTTTATGTTTGAAGCCTGAAATGTGGCAAAAGGTTGCAAAGTTCAAGGGGGCCGAATACTTTCGCAAGGCACTGTAAGTCTGGTGGAAATCTGTCCTTTGGTCTGATGAGTTCAAATTTGAGATTTTTTTCCCTTCAATGTGTGTGTGTAAAGAATCCAGGGTGTTTAGTTGGGTCTACTCTTCATTATAAAACAATTTGTTGAATGGTTTAAAATCCATCAGAAGCTGCTTCAATTCATGGTGGCTCTGAGTAAGTCTCGGGGACAGAGCTTGTTTTGCCAAGGAAAGTGAAAAGGACTGAGGGAAAGTAAACTGGAAAATACATGGAAAGGATCATGGAAGAACCTCAGAGAACATTGCATTTTCAAGATCATGTAACATCAAAATGCATTTTATATTCCTGCCCTGACAGAAAAACCACATGTAACCAACTTACATTTTATGTGAGCACAAATTACATTTTGGTACACAACGTGATCAGATTTTCACATTTGTAGTTCACATAAGATTACATTCAAATATGTTTTTGGAACACTTCCCGTGTTCACATGTGAAATTCATGTGGTTTTTGCCTAAACGCCCTGCAGTTCCACACTCAAGGTTCTTAATGATGCTTTAAATGCACATGTATGATTGTGCATGTGTAATGGGTTGAAAACAAAGTAACTAAAAACAGACACCCATTTATTATATCCCCCCCATATTGTTTATGTATTTGTCTTAATGAATCTAAATGGTATTTTCAACATACTTTAGCGTCAGCAGTCCATAAGGCCAATAGATGGCGCTGTTGTACTGTTGTAGCAGGAGAAACATTAAGTTCAGGCCAAGCGCTCACCATTCTGCAGAATAAGGACCAGAACTTTACAGAGGTAAACTGTGTCTGTTCTTTTACTATTACAGGTATGTAACAGCACTTCAAACGTTCAACTACATACACAATATGTAATAACATGCTATTTAACAACGTTGTCCAGATATTATCACGTTAGGAAAGGTTTTGTTTTGGCTCTGTGTCGAACTGAGTGAGAGAAGAAGGTATTTACATTGAGTGAGAGTATATGTTAGCTTGATGCTAGCTGAGGTAAAAAAAAACATTTACGAGTTACAGAGACTATGTTTACTGAGTAGCTGACTTGTACTGGATTTAGTCTAGGAGATTTTTTATCAAGAATCCATTTGTTAGGGATTTCGGAGTTGGTTTTAGATGTTATTGGTTGTTTTGTGTAAAATTGTGCTCACTAGCTGGTAAACTGGCCGAGCACGCTCAGTCTGGTGGACTTTTAGTACATACAGTGAGAGAGAGAGGATTTTCTGGAGGTGCCACTATCTTAAAGCTGAATGTATTGTTGTCACTTTTCTATAGAGGTAGCGGTATATAGAAAAACATTCAGTTATGTATGGTTTCATATATAGGTGTTTCTATTGTATGAATGTGAAATACATTGTGGTTTTCATGTGAAACCAAACATTTTTGAATTCTGTTTTAGGTAAAGTGCATTTATGTTGTGTAATTTAAAGTGTGCACTTGTTTGATGTGAATATTTTCAAAGTACTAACAAGAAAATAGACAATTGAACAAGAGAAAAAAAAAACATTCTTCAGAATAAAGAAAGCGCCAGAACTTGGCAGACGTAAACTTGTGTCCGTTCTTTTTACTATTGCAGGCCACCTCAGCTACACATGTACTCTGTCTGCACACGCATCCACGCATGCACATACACACGGACAAACACACACTAATGTTCTCTCTCTTGTGCTTGTCAGCAGTTCATCGTGGCCCTGTCGTTCGCCTCCTTCACCAAAGCTCTGTCAAGGACCTACATGAAGAGTGCCATCACTCAGACACTTTTTCCCTGTCCAGCTCTCTCATCGGACTCATAGACGGCAGCTTTGAGATGGGTATCAACAATAACATTGAGTTGCTTCAGAACTCATGTAGTAAAAACCAGATACAGACTACAGTATGATTGATTTTTCTTGTGGTTCAATCAGAGTCTGCTCTCAATACTGTCCAGTTTTATAGTTGTTCCTATTAATTGATTGACTGGCTTTTGTCCATGACTCTACTGTCAAACCCCTAACATTGTTTTATTTGATGCTTTGTTGTTGCAGTCTAGTATCCAAACTGATATGCCATTTTTAGTAGAAAAAAAAATGTTTATAATTTGTGATTCCTGACTACTGTAGTGTTGTGGTTTCTTGCAGGTAACCTGCTGTTCCTGGCTGTGGTCAGCCATTTTGGGGCGAAGCTGCACCGGCCCAGGCTCATTGCTATGGGCTGTTTCCTCATGGCTGTAGGATCCTTCCTCACAGGCCTGCCACACTTCTTCATGGGATGGTAAAACAACTGAAATACTGGTTAAACTTGTAGTTGTAGAGATACTCCAATGCGGAGGAAAGTTTCACTTTAGAAATAAAGTAATGTATCCAGTTGTTGATTAATCTCAGTTAACTTCTAACTAAAGTCTTAAGTAATTGGTCAGCTGCTTGATTATGTTTTGGGGCCATACATGTTAAGAGAAGGGATTAACTTGTTATGGCTGCAATCAATGGATCCCGGAGGTCCTAGGCATAATCAACTTCACCAAGCCGCTGGAAATCGAACGCGCCCACAGAACATCAGCGCCGAAACCCCGGCCAGATGAGCCCCCACGAGCCGTATTGATCAGGTTCCTCCGTTTCCAAGACAGAGAGAAGATACTGCAACTCGCAAGAGCCAAAGGGGACATCACCATTGATGGAAAGAGGGTCAGCCTTTTCCCAGATATGAGCGTGGATCTCGCCAGACGTCGCAATCAGTTCAGACCTGCCGCCAAAGCACTGAAGGAGAAGAACATCACCGGCTACCTCATCCACCCTGCATGGATGAAAGTTCAGTACCAAGGCCGAAGCCATCTCTTCAACACACCGGGAGAAGTGCACACTTTTCTCAAAAAACTGAGCAACGTCTGAGCCAGGACGGTCTCTCTGGGGGATAAAATGCAGTTTTTTCAACTCATTTCATTTTCAACTAACCGTATCTTCCCGGGGTGAGTTCTAATACATTTACAGGAGAGTATATTTTGGTTTAGTCCATATCTACTGGGCGAAGCAATAAGTGGGCTTAGGCTTAGGCTTTCCCCCTCATTTATGTTAATCTTTCGAAAAGAGACTCAAGCATCCCTTACCGTGGGCAGTAAATATTCAGCCATAAATATCTATTCACAACGTTTGTTTTCAATTTAGAGAGCTCGCAGGTTTTAGTTTACGCCAAGTTTTAGCTAGTAAGAGCAAGACGGAAAGCGAGCAGCAACGTATCTCTACAAGTGTATTCATGTTTGATTGTTGGGATTGTTGTTTTAGTCTGACAATCGGGGTGGGTGGGATTTTTATTATTTTTTTCTTCCTTTTTTCTATGTTTATTGTTTCCCTCCTAAAGAGACACACAGGTCACTTTTGTGCTCAAACCAAAGTTGAAACATTTCCTAATTATCTGCATATGATAGATTTCTATTCAGTTACATATTTGAAACCCAACCTATGCTTAATCCACTAAAATATGTCACATTCAACGCATAACCTGTCATTATGAAAATCACTGTATTCAAACCTGTGTAGATCAGTCAATTCTTAACTTAAAGACTTAAAACTCAGGATTCTGTAAGTGGCTATGTCAATCAAGACATGTGGTTACTTATAGCTTCCTGTGCCAACCGGAAGTGCCTTTAATTGGGTCACAGTGTTTCGAAGGGTTAAAAAAGTCACATCTCTCCAAAATGTCATATGTGTGACTAGGTAACCCTCCTGAACTGTAAATCAGTCATTTCTCCCAACAGATGTCAAAGAAAAGCTCTCTCTCACACACACACACACAGACACACACACACAGCAAGGATGGAGTGATAAAGTGCGGTGCTTAAAGACACAGAGAGCAGGCAATTGCATTACCATAATCCCTAGGCCGTGCGGAGTTCAACAAGACACCCCACTTGACTGTAGCTCACTTGGTCTGACCACAGTGACCATGCAAAAAAGTAGTCTCATGTAGCAGGCTTTGTCTGCGTAAAAAGTAATCTCATGTAGCTCACTCGGTCTGACCGGTGACCGCAGGGACCATGCAAAAAAAGTAGTATCATGTAGCTCACTCAGACCGGTCTGACCGCAGTGACCGTGCAAAAAAGTAATCTCATGTAGCTCACTTGGTCTGAGCATAGGGACCATTTAAAAAAAGTAGTCTCATCAATGTGATTGTTTTTAATGGAGAATTTGACTATGAGATGAGAGAATTTGACTATGAGATGACAATATAGTAGTTTGGGGAGTATTTTCTATAATAGAATGTATTTGACTACAAGCAGAGTAGGGGCCTCATCCTGAGCATTCTCAAATGGAAAAACACAGTTTGATCATGTGCTGACAGAGAGAGAGGGAGGAGTTTGGGGAGAGTTTAAAATGAGAAGAGTGATTTTTTCTAATAGGCTGCATTTCACTTTGAGCTAACAAGGAGATGAGCATTCTAGAGTGGTGAGGAGTGGTTTCATGTATATTTTTGAGTATCAATTAAGCAGCCAGAAGCACTGTACTTTCTTTATTGCTTAAGGGATTGTGTTAAGTTGTTTTATTTACTATTATTTCCCTTTTCAATAGAATAGAATAGAATAGTATAGAATTGTATAGATGGCTCCAGTGCGCTCATGTCCAATATGCTATAAGGTTGTGGTTGGCTTTAGTCAGCACCTTAGGTATGTACACCATGTGAGGAACAGTGAGGAGAGGGTACTCCTCTGTAAGTGGCAGTCAGGCCGTGTCAATGTCAGGCAGGAGCAGTGTCCAGTGTCAGGATGCTCCACACATCTTAGCAGACTGGACCGGCATATAGACTCCCACTCAGAGCTCAACAGAGCACAGAGGAGACAGGTTTTAGAGGACCTTAGGAGACGGCTGACGATGGAGAGGCTGGCGGTGTTGAGGGCATCGACCCCTGACATCCCTATGGCGACAGATTTAGACATTGTGGTAAGGAGAGAAGAGGAGGAGGAGGAAATGTTATGTTCACCTACAGAAGCAGAGGAGGAAGTGGACTGCAAAGAGGATTCCTGCCACTGCCATGCACCAATCCTGAGACTGAAAAAAGCTGTAAAAGAGAGGGATGAGGCACTGCATACAAGAAGTGAGACCAACAAATCCATTAAAGAGGACAACCTTAAGTTGATCTCTGATCTGCAAAGGTTGAGAAAGAAGTACCAGCTGCTGAAAAGGCAGATGGGGATTGGCATGGTGAAGGCCCTCAACTTTCAGGCAGAGTCAGACACAGACACAAATCAAGAGGAGCAGGACCAAGCTAGAGGTTCAGGGGACCAGAGAGAGGAGCCTACAGTGTCCGGGTCAAGCTGCAAACTCATCTTCCCGGGCTCTGCTATGAGTAAGTACTGTTTCTTCAAATAGTGACAAGAGTTTGTGTTTGAAAAGAATATGATAAACCACCTGACTGATTCATGTAGCCTCATGAGATTGTAATTCTAGTCTAAAATGTTATGTTTTTTTGATTAGGTGTGTTTATCGAGGGATTCAGGAAGACCTGTGAGGGCCCTAATCCAAATTATAAGCTGAGTGAAAATTGTGCCTCAAAGGTCAAGAGGGTGACGCAATTTTTAAACTACATGGCGAAGAATGAGACCTACCAGTCCTCTCTCATTTTCCTGACAGACCATGACAAAATAAGGAAGTAAGCAGAATTATTTTTTCTCTCTAGCCTCACAAGCATTAACCAACAATACAGTATTTGATTGTATGATTTGTGTGTGTGTGTGTGTGTGTGTGTGTGTGTGTGTGTGTGTGTGTGTGTGTGTGTGTGTGTGTGTGTGTGTGTGTGTGTGTGTGTGTGTGTGTGTGTGTTTTTAGATGGGTTCAATTCCTCCAGAAGAACAAGGCAATCACCACAGTCAACCACTACACCTTGACTATTGGTGCATTTCTTAAATATTCTGAGGAGACCCCTCCATCTGGCTGCCGGCTGACCGTGAACCAATGGAGGGGGATCAACCGGTTGATGAAGGGCATTAGCAAGTCCATGAGACGACCAGTTTCCCTTCACCAGATAAAGGTGAAGGACAACAAGGAAGGCAAGGTGGTGTCCAAAAAGAGCCTGCTGGAGTGCCAGTCTCTTGCCAAGGCCAAAATCCCTCAAGTGCTGAGTAAGTTTTTCTCAATCTGTGATGTCACTGTTTTTACACACTTATAGACGTCAGAGATGTATAGAATGCATTATGGAGTGGGATTATGAAGCTGCCTTTTTTTATTTTCATGTTCACAGAAACATTGGAAGAAACAAGGACACAGAGGAATCAGTACAGGTTTTATGGGTACCTGTGTGCCTACTTTACATCCATATACGGCCACAGACCAGGCCTATATAAAAACATGTTGGTGAAAGAGGTGGAGGAGGCAAAATGTGACCAGTCTGGGGTGTACCTGATCAATGTAAGTCTATGAAATACAGCTGGCTGTGTTTATTTGTTTGTTTGCTTGGTTGGTTATCTTTGGAAACAATTGCAGTCGCAGGAGCGTAATGTGTTTTTTTGTGTTTTTTCTCTGTTCAATTTCTATTAGGTGGGGGAACACAAAACAAATCGGGAGTACGGCATGGTCCAGATGTCGCTGACAAAGGAGGAGTACAGCTGGTTTTCCGACTTCCTCAAATTCAAGCACTGTCTCTTAGGGGGAAAGAAGGCCCAGCACTTCTTTTTCAATTCAACAAACACTCAGATGAAGAACCTGCCTGCCTACCTGAGGGAGGTGTGGAAGGAGATGGGTCTGCCCGAATGTCCTTCATTCACTGACCTGAGGACCTCCATTGTCACTCATGTAGGTCAGATTAGATAGGAATCTAATTAATGTAAGATCCTATTCTATTGTTGTCTGAAGTAATATCAATAATATCATATATTTGTGTGTGTGTGTGTGTGTGTGTGTGTGTCTTACAGGTAAAAAACATGCTCCCAAAGGTTGACAGGGAAAGGGTGGCCAACTTCATGTGCCACAACATCCAGACGGCAGACAAATATTATGCCATGAATTTAAATCCAACCCAAGCAAATGAAACCAGGGCACTCTTTGAGGCTGCACTGAAGGGGGAAGATAACAGTCGCCGCAGAGAACCAGCCCTCCACCTCAGGAGAAAGAAAGCAGAAGGTGAGAGAGGATGCCTCCCTCTCCGACAGGAGCACCACCCCTGAAGAGACCAAGGTGATGTACCAGGAGTCTGGCACGTCCGCCGGTGACTCGGAAGAGGAGGAAGAGGATGAAGATGAGGAACAGATGGCCAGACAACTTCCAGTAAGATCAGCTATTCTGACAGGACACATTTGATTATCAAAATGTACTTGTAAACTATGTAACAGTCAAGTGTGAATTCTGAGATATATCTAATTTCTTGTGTTTGCTCTGTCAGGAGACACCTTCCAAGGTGACCAATCCTCAGGTGGAGATGGAACTTACCCCAAAGAGGAAGCGGAGCATCTGCACACGCCGCATGGAGGTCGCCATCAGCCCCATGCTAGTCTCACCGCTCAAAGTGAGGCTCAAGTCGCCCCCCCACCAGTCCCTCATTGTCACATTAAAAGGGATGCAACAACTAAACTCAAATAAAGTAAGACTAAAAAATGCCATTGCCTCATGGAGGTTAAAGCTGCAGGAGAAGGTGCAAAAGAGAGGAGGGGACCCCTGATGCAGCTCGAAGGAAGGGGAGCCGACCAACAACAAGACTTCCTCTTCCAAATAGTCATGTAGATTGTTTTAGACTCTCACATTTATACTGTTCTGATTTTGTTTGGTTTGATTTTCAATTTTGGTGTGCTTGTTTACATTTTAGAAGTGTAAAATGTGTGTAATTTAGTCTAACTGTCTGTTCAATTTTCTATTTTGGTGTGATTCTTTATAATGTAAAGGTTTGTTCTGTTTTATTAAATAACTAGTTTAGTAATTATTTGTGTTGTGCTTTCTTTAAGGTTATATTCTAACTGTCTGTTCAATTTTCTATTTTGGTGTGATTCTTTATAATGTAAAGGTTTGTTCTGTTTTATTAAATAACTAGTTGAGTAATTCTTTGTGTTGTGCTTTCTTTAAGGTTTATATTTAGTTTGTCACTTAATTTGTAAGTGTTAAACATTCACTGTCTTGTGTTGTTGTCTGTGAAGGTAGGAACAAATATTTAGGCATTATTGGCATGGGAATCATATGTTTACATTGGCAAAGCAAATTAAGTAGATAATAAACAAAAGTGAAATAAACAATAAAGTCCTGCTGTAGACTGTACTACTGCTGTTCAGGAAGCACAATTTGAACTAGAAACTTACACAGACAGGCTGAAATAAACACTAAAAAATAACAAATGGCATCACCGTAATCTCTAGGCCATGCCGAGTTCAACGAGATATCCCGCTTGACCGTAGCTCGCTCGGTCTGAGCGCAGCGACCATGAGAAAAGTAAGCCCAAAATGAAGCCTGCCCCTCAACGTCATTTGCTTTTGGGTGACAGTGAGAGAACCGTTAGGTTTAGAAGGACAATTCAACCACAGGAATGTTCCTAACGTCCTTCCAATCCATGCAAGCCTTACCTTGACCTTGTGGCATTAACCCTTAAAAATAAAACAGGGTTTTTTGATCTCACAGATTACAATGACATCTCTCCCCATAGGAATACATTGACAGCTCCCCTAAATTCAACCTGGAGCCTATGTGGGTTAATAATGCCTTATGAACCTGTCTTCAATGCCAATCCATCAGGCCACTATGAGGTCTACCTGTGTCGATTCTAAGCTTCCTGGAGCAACCGGAAGTGGTTAAATTCACCCAAAATGTATTTTGATGTACATAACCTGCAAATGTGAAAATGACTGCATTCAACCCTGGGTAGATCAGTCAATTCTTAACATAAAGACTTTAAACTCAGGATTCTGTAAGAGAATACCCAAAGCAAAATTTTTGTTTACCTATAGCTTCCTGTGCCAACCGGAAGTGCCTTTAATTGGTGTCTCAGGGGCTTCTCCTTAGGAGGGATGGGGACACCACCACGGGACAGACCCCACACTCATCGCTAGAGATCGAACTTCAGACTCCCTTCAAAACCACTGAACCCCTCAACACACCGAAAGAGATTACGGTGCACACCCTTAGAGGGAGCCGGAACAGGATAACTCCCTCCACCATCACAGAGACACAGAGGAGGAGGAACTATCCAACACCCAGGGAGAGAGAACAAGTGACGTCAGTCGAACACAGTCAGAAAGAGGAGGTGGAAGAGGCGTTAGATAGAGGAGGATATTACCCCAGAGGCCATTCCTCCTGTTCATGTGAGCAAGAAAGAGCAGAAGGCTTCTGATCAGCCAAATGGCAGGCAGAGGGAGAGGTCATAGTGATTCACACCCACAGAGAGAAAGACAACCCACACAACCTCTTGGTTGAGATGAACCACACAGGTAGAGGCAGAGGGCCTTCAAGGCTAGCCAGTCAGCCTGCCTGCTCTGATCCTCAAGTCAATTGTATATAAATTCATGTTCATTAAAGATTTTTATTCAAGAATTGACAAGTCCCATTTCGTTAAAGGGATCACCCTTTTCCTGCTACAAACACAACTTGCATATCATCACAGACTAGGCCAAAACGTTAATCTTTTAACCTTGCCTGAATAAAACAATGCATTTTTTATAGTGAGCAAGAGTTGCTCCTTTTCCTTTTCTATGATGATTCAAATATTTGGTTGCACCTCAACTGAACGTTGGTTGAGGGCCCCTTTTTTTTAATTAAAAGCATTAAAATTGTGATGTTTCTCACTTATTTACATAACCTACTCCACACTTGCAAAGTGAAAGTTTATAGAAATGTTCTGAAATTAAGTAGTAAACAGAAGAAAAGCAGAATTGAGTCCAATTATAATGCGAATAATTGAATGGTCTATGGTTCAATCCCATTTCTGAAGGTCTGATGAATAATTAATATTGTTTCTCCTCTTCCTTGTGGCAGGGGCAGCAGCACACTGCCCTCCAAAGATTGCAAAATAATAGCCGGACTGCCCCTTTCCTAGCTCTGCATGGAACTTCCAGTGCCACGTCCTTGGTGACGTGTGGGGTGACATCCGGGATGACCACAGCAACATCCTCTGGAAAGGGAAAAAAGAGGAACAGAATGTGAACAAATGCAAACCGTAGCTTCTAAACACTGGCCAGTTGAAAGGTTCTACTAAGATGTCATGACAAACGGCACCTGTCAGAGTGCTCTCTAAGTCTCTCTCTCTTGGGTGCTCTGAATGGCCTTCCTCTGGCTGAAGCCACAGGGCCAAGAGGAGCCTGGGCACCACCTCCACCACCACCTGAGATGGGCTGAGCAGGTTGCTACGGGGCTCATTGGACTGCTCGCCCAGAATGCTCCTCACAGCTCTTTCCACGGTGCTGTGGACCTTAGGATCGCTGAAATCAACAATAAGGAGAAAACAAAGCTAAACGATGTGCAATGTACTCACTTAGAACACTTTCTTAGTCTGTTTCTGCGTAGTTCCAGATGTGTAGATAAATGGATCAAGTCATATGCGGGGCAGTACATGGAACTCACATGTCAGCTGGCGAGGTGGGGTGCATGGAGCGGCGGAGCTTGCAGAAAGCCTTGTGCTCTATGTTCATCATTTTTAGGCAAGTGTTTACTTCCCAGGCCTGCAGTATGAAACAGGAAGTCCCATTAGTGTAATTTCACAACAGATCTATCCTGCTGTGCTAACTCGTTGTTGAAAGGCTGGTAAAGAGCTCACTAACTTGTAGCATGTCTCTAACTCTCATTCTCTTACCAGCCGAGCGAGGTCGTTTCCCTCCTCCAGTGTTTTCTTCCACACCCTTCAAATAAAACACAGAGTCCTCCAATATGCTGCACTTAGAATTGAGTTGTAGGCGATGTTTGGCGCAAAATAGAATGTTTACATTCTATTGCCATGGAGAAATGGAATGTGTAGAACCTGTTTAATTGATTATGCTTCTATGTCTTTATTTCGTTAAACATTGAACTCTGTATTATGTCATAATGTGTATATGAGGACGTAGGAGCCCGTCCAGATTCATGACCCGATTATCCAGGTGCATGTTGCTTAGACCTACTAATCCATCCTTGGTTTACAAGTTAAATACATTGTTTATATATGCCTATACAAATCCATCGACCACATCCATTTAAAGCAATGATTGTCAATTGAAATTGTGGTTGTTCTGTTCTCCTGTTGTGCGCCTTGAGTGTTTGTCCCCTTAAGCACATTATTCCAATATTTTTCCGAGCTCTGAATTGACACAAGGAACACTTTTGAAAAGATAGTCGGTTAAAAATAAGAGTATGAATGACAATAAACGTATGACTTGGATTGTATGCGTAATAGTGTAGTAAACAGTATCGCTCAGCGCGGGAACTTTTGGTGTTAGGAAAGTTTCCGTTTTTAGCCTCCATGACACGTATCACTTCGTTGTCTTGTTGGTAATAGTAAAAATGCATGACAGTCGGCATTGTAATGGTCTAACAGGTGTTTTTCATTTTGCTTCTCACATTAAACAGACATTTGAGAACGGAATTGCTTACAGTTGTACCTATGATGCAGAGACACACTAAAGCTGTACAGTGTAGTTTGAATAATCAGTTTCAATTATTTGCAGATGAATTCCCTATTATTTACAAATCGAAAGATGTACCATTTGAAATGAATGTGGCAGAACAGTTTAGCATAGAGTTCTTGTGGGTGTCTTCTCCTTCAGTCTTTTTGCCTCCTAGGCCTTGTTTCTCATTACATGGGATTTCCCCAGTGCCAACTTCACACGAGATGGCTGCTGTCTACTGTCATGTGGTGCTGAATGACAGATATCGCTATGCCGATATTGCTGCTGTCCATGGACCTGAAATGTACAATGTACGACCGTCCAAACTTGACCCCACACACAAACACACACATTGATGCCAATCTCTCACACACTTTTGAACATTGCACAACCTGCAACAAAAAACTGAAAGAGCATTTTATTCCGTTTGTGTTTGAATAAAGACCCGAAGAATTCAATCAATGTGTGGATGTTGATTGGACAATGTATATGTGCTTTGCAGAAGTCATTTTTTAAATTCCCTGTAGCGTGAATTTTACTGGAGCATGATCAGATTGCTTTGTTTAAACCAGAATAAAGATTTGGTCTGAGAAACTATGCCGATTATAGCACGATAGCTTTATTTTTATTTTTAAATGAGGCAATGTATATATGACCCCCTTTCAAAGAGTCGCTCATTTATCACTTTCTTGCAGATATACAGTGCCTTCAGAAAGTGTTAATACCCCTTAACGTATTCCTCATGTTGTTTTCTTACAGCCTGAATTCCAAATGGATTAAATTATAGTTTTTTATCATCTCACCCAGCTACAGACAACACCCCATAATGACAAAGTAAAAACATGTTTACATTTTTTTTTCAAATGTATTGAAAATGAAATACAGAAATATTCACAATACATGTTAGAATCACCTTTGGCAGCGATTAAAGCTGTGAGTCTTTCTGGGTAAGTCTCCAAAAGCTTTGCACCCTTGGATTGTACCATATTTGCAATATCACAATATATACAGTACCAGTCAAAAGTCTGGACACACCTACTCATTTAAGGGTTTTTCTTTATTTTACAATTTTTTACATTTTAGAAAAATAGTGAAGACATCAAAACTATGAAATAGCACAATTGGAATCATGTAGTAAGCATTAACTGTTAAACAAATCAAAATATATTTTACATTTGAGAATCTTTGAAGTAGCCATCCTTTTCCTTGACCACTTTGCACACTCTTGGCATTCTCTCAAACCTTTTCATGAGGTAGTCACCAGGAATGTTTTTCAATTAACAGGTGTACCTTCTTAAAAGTTCATTTGTGGAATTTCTTTCCTTCTTAAAGCGTTTGAGCCAATAGGTTGTGTTGTGACAAGGTAGGGATGGTTTACAGAAGATATCCCTATTTGGTAAAAGACCAAGTCCATATTATGCCAAGAACAGCTCAAATAAGCAAAGAGAAACAAGTCCATCTTTACTTAAGACATGAATGTCAGTCAAAACGGAAAAATTCAAGAACTTTGAAAGTTTCTTCTAGTGTAGTCCCAAAAACCATGAAGCGTTTTGATGTAACTGGCTCTCATGAGGACTGCCACAGGAAAGGAAGACCCAAAGTTACCTCTGCTGCAGAGGATAGGTTCAGCAGAGTTCACTGCACCTCAGATTGGAGTCCAAATAAAAGCTTCACAGAGTTCAAGAAACACACACATCTCAACATGCACTGTTCATAGGAGACTGCGTGAATCAGGCCTTCATGGTTGAATTGTTCCATTGAAACCACTACTAAAGGACGGACGCCAATAATAAGAAGAGACTTGCATGGGACAAGAAACACGAGCAATGGACCTAAGTCTGGTGGAAATCTGTCCTTTGGTCTGATGAGTTCAAATTTGAGATTTTTTTCCCTTCAATGTGTGTGTGTAAAGAATCCAGGGTGTTTAGTTGGGTCTACTCTTCATTATAAAACAATTTGTTGAATGGTTTAAAATCCATCAGAAGCTGCTTCAATTCATGGTGGCTCTGAGTAAGTCTCGGGGACAGAGCTTGTTTTGCCAAGGAAAGTGAAAAGGACTGAGGGAAAGTAAACTGGAAAATACATGGAAAGGATCATGGAAGAACCTCAGAGAACATTGCATTTTCAAGATCATGTAACATCAAAATGCATTTTATATTCCTGCCCTGACAGAAAAACCACATGTAACCAACTTACATTTTATGTGAGCACAAATTACATTTTGGTACACAACGTGATCACATTTTCACATTTGTAGTTCACATAAGATTACATTCAAATATGTTTTTGGAACACTTCCCGTGTTCACATGTGAAATTCATGTGGTTTTTGCCTAAACGCCCTGCAGTTCCACACTCAAGGTTCTTAATGATGCTTTAAATGCACATGTATGATTGTGCATGTGTAATGGGTTGAAAACAAAGTAACTAAAAACAGACACCCATTTATTATATCCCCCCCCCATATTGTTTATGTATTTGTCTTAATGAATCTAAATGGTATTTTCAACATACTTTAGCGTCAGCAGTCCATAAGGCCAATAGATGGCGCTGTTGTACTGTTGTAGCAGGAGAAACATTAAGTTCAGGCCAAGCGCTCACCATTCTGCAGAATAAGGACCAGAACTTTACAGAGGTAAACTGTGTCTGTTCTTTTACTATTACAGGTATGTAACATCACTTCAAACGTTCAACTACATACACAATATGTAATAACATGCTATTTAACAACGTTGTCCAGATATTATCACGTTAGGAAAGGTTTTGTTTTGGCTCTGTGTCGAACTGAGTGAGAGAAGAAGGTATTTACATTGAGTGAGAGTATATGTTAGCTTGATGCTAGCTGAGGTAAAAAAAAACATTTACGAGTTACAGAGACTATGTTTACTGAGTAGCTGACTTGTACTGGATTTAGTCTAGGAGATTTTTTATCAAGAATCCATTTATTAGGGATTTCGGAGTTGGTTTTAGATGTTATTGGTTGTTTTGTGTAAAATTGTGCTCACTAGCTGGTAAACTGGCCGAGCACGCTCAGTCTGGTGGACTTTTAGTACATACAGTGAGAGAGAGGATTTTCTGGAGGTGCCACTATCTTAAAGCTGAATGTATTGTTGTCACTTTTCTATAGAGGTAGCGGTATATAGAAAAACATTCAGTTATTTATGGTTTCATATATAGGTGTTTCTATTGTATGAATGTGAAATACATTGTGGTTTTCATGTGAAACCAAACATTTTTGAATTCTGTTTTAGGTAAAGTGCATTTATGTTGTGTAATTTAAAGTGTGCACTTGTTTGATGTGAATATTTTCAAAGTACTAACAAGAAAATAGACAATTGAACAAGAGAAAAAAAACATTCTTCAGAATAAAGAAAGCGCCAGAACTTGGCAGACGTAAACTTGTGTCCGTTCTTTTTACTATTGCAGGCCACCTCAGCTACACATGTACTCTGTCTGCACACGCATCCACGCATGCACATACACACGGACAAACACACACTAATGTTCTCTCTCTTGTGCTTGTCAGCAGTTCATCGTGGCCCTGTCGTTCGCC
Source organism: Oncorhynchus mykiss (assembly GCF_057628025.1). NCBI lineage: Eukaryota > Metazoa > Chordata > Actinopteri > Salmoniformes > Salmonidae > Oncorhynchus > Oncorhynchus mykiss. The sequence goes on from NC_143041.1 coordinate 241,875, forward strand.
TCCTTCACCAAAGCTCTGTCAAGGACCTACATGAAGAGTGCCATCACTCAGACACTTTTTCCCTGTCCAGCTCTCTCATCGGACTCATAGACGGCAGCTTTGAGATGGGTATCAACAATAACATTGAGTTGCTTCAGAACTCATGTAGTAAAAACCAGATACAGACTACAGTATGATTGATTTTTCTTGTGGTTCAATCAGAGTCTGCTCTCAATACTGTCCAGTTTTATAGTTGTTCCTATTAATTGATTGACTGGCTTTTGTCCATGACTCTACTGTCAAACCCCTAACATTGTTTTATTTGATGCTTTGTTGTTGCAGTCTAGTATCCAAACTGATATGCCATTTTTAGTAGAACAAAAAATGTTTATAATTTGTGATTCCTGACTACTGTAGTGTTGTGGTTTCTTGCAGGTAACCTGCTGTTCCTGGCTGTGGTCAGCCATTTTGGGGCGAAGCTGCACCGGCCCAGGCTCATTGCTATGGGCTGTTTCCTCATGGCTGTAGGATCCTTCCTCACAGGCCTGCCACACTTCTTCATGGGATGGTAAAACAACTGAAATACTGGTTAAACTTGTAGTTGTAGAGATACTCCAATGCGGAGGAAAGTTTCACTTTAGAAATAAAGTAATGTATCCAGTTGTTGATTAATCTCAGTTAACTTCTAACTAAAGTCTTAAGTAATTGGTCAGCTGCTTGATTATGTTTTGGGGCCATACATGTTAAGAGAAGGGATTAACTTGTTATGGCTGCAATCAATGGATCCCGGAGGTCCTAGGCATAATCAACTTCACCAAGCCGCTGGAAATCGAACGCGCCCACAGAACATCAGCGCCGAAACCCCGGCCAGATGAGCCCCCACGAGCCGTATTGATCAGTTTCCTCCGTTTCCAAGACAGAGAGAAGATACTGCAACTCGCAAGAGCCAAAGGGGACATCACCATTGATGGAAAGAGGGTCAGCCTTTTCCCAGATATGAGCGTGGATCTCGCCAGACGTCGCAATCAGTTCAGACCTGCCGCCAAAGCACTGAAGGAGAAGAACATCACCGGCTACCTCATCCACCCTGCATGGATGAAAGTTCAGTACCAAGGCCGAAGCCATCTCTTCAACACACCGGGAGAAGTGCACACTTTTCTCAAAAAACTGAGCAACGTCTGAGCCAGGACGGTCTCTCTGGGGGATAAAATGCAGTTTTTTCAACTCATTTCATTTTCAACTAACCGTATCTTCCCGGGGTGAGTTCTAATACATTTACAGGAGAGTATATTTTGGTTTAGTCCATATCTACTGGGCGAAGCAATAAGTGGGCTTAGGCTTAGGCTTTCCCCCTCATTTATGTTAATCTTTCGAAAAGAGACTCAAGCATCCCTTACCGTGGGCAGTAAATATTCAGCCATAAATATCTATTCACAACGTTTGTTTTCAATTTAGAGAGCTCGCAGGTTTTAGTTTACGCCAAGTTTTAGCTAGTAAGAGCAAGACGGAAAGCGAGCAGCAACGTATCTCTACAAGTGTATTCATGTTTGATTGTTGGGATTGTTGTTTTAGTCTGACAATCGGGGTGGGTGGGATTTTTATTATTTTTTTCTTCCTTTTTTCTATGTTTATTGTTTCCCTCCTAAAGAGACACACAGGTCACTTTTGTGCTCAAACCAAAGTTGAAACATTTCCTAATTATCTGCATATGATAGATTTCTATTCAGTTACATATTTGAAACCCAACCTATGCTTAATCCACTAAAATATGTCACATTCAACGCATAACCTGTCATTATGAAAATCACTGTATTCAAACCTGTGTAGATCAGTCAATTCTTAACTTAAAGACTTAAAACTCAGGATTCTGTAAGTGGCTATGTCAATCAAGACATGTGGTTACTTATAGCTTCCTGTGCCAACCGGAAGTGCCTTTAATTGGGTCACAGTGTTTCGAAGGGTTAAAAAAGTCACATCTCTCCAAAATGTCATATGTGTGACTAGGTAACCCTCCTGAACTGTAAATCAGTCATTTCTCGCAACAGATGTCAAAGAAAAGCTCTCTCTCACACACACACACACAGACACACACACACAGCAAGGATGGAGTGATAAAGTGCGGTGCTTAAAGACACAGAGAGCAGGCAATTGCATTACCATAATCCCTAGGCCGTGCGGAGTTCAACAAGACACCCCACTTGACTGTAGCTCACTTGGTCTGACCACAGTGACCATGCAAAAAAGTAGTCTCATGTAGCAGGCTTTGTCTGCGTAAAAAGTAATCTCATGTAGCTCACTCGGTCTGACCGGCTCACTCAGACCGGTCTGACGCAGTGACCGTGCAAAAAAGTAATCTCATGTAGCTCACTTGGTCTGAGCATAGGGACCATTTAAAAAAAGTAGTCTCATCAATGTGATTGTTTTTAATGGAGAATTTGACTATGAGATGAGAGAATTTGACTATGAGATGACAATATAGTAGTTTGGGGAGTATTTTCTATAATAGAATGTATTTGACTACAAGCAGAGTAGGGGCCTCATCCTGAGCATTCTCAAATGGAAAAACAGTTTGATCATGTGCTGACAGAGAGAGAGGGAGGAGTTTGGGGAGAGTTTAAAATGAGAAGAGTGATTTTTTTCTAATAGGCTGCATTTCACTTTGAGCTAACAAGGAGATGAGCATTCTAGAGTGGTGAGGAGTGGTTTCATGTATATTTTTGAGTATCAATTAAGCAGCCAGAAGCACTGTACTTTCTTTATTGCTTAAGGGATTGTGTTAAGTTGTTTTATTTACTATTATTTCCCTTTTCAATAGAATAGAATAGAATAGTATAGAATTGTATAGATGGCTCCAGTGCGCTCATGTCCAATATGCTATAAGGTTGTGGTTGGCTTTAGTCAGCACCTTAGGTATGTACACCATGTGAGGAACAGTGAGGAGAGGGTACTCCTCTGTAAGTGGCAGTCAGGCCGTGTCAATGTCAGGCAGGAGCAGTGTCCAGTGTCAGGATGCTCCACACATCTTAGCAGACTGGACCGGCATATAGACTCCCACTCAGAGCTCAACAGAGCACAGAGGAGACAGGTTTTAGAGGACCTTAGGAGACGGCTGACGATGGAGAGGCTGGCGGTGTTGAGGGCATCGACCCCTGACATCCCTATGGCGACAGATTTAGACATTGTGGAGACTGTAAGGAGAGAAGAGGAGGAGGAGGAAATGTTATGTTCACCTACAGAAGCAGAGGAGGAAGTGGACTGCAAAGAGGATTCCTGCCACTGCCATGCACCAATCCTGAGACTGAAAAAAGCTGTAAAAGAGAGGGATGAGGCACTGCATACAAGAAGTGAGACCAACAAATCCATTAAAGAGGACAACCTTAAGTTGATCTCTGATCTGCAAAGGTTGAGAAAGAAGTACCAGCTGCGGAAAAGGCAGATGGGGATTGGCATGGTGAAGGCCCTCAACTTTCAGGCAGAGTCAGACACAGACACAAATCAAGAGGAGCAGGACCAAGCTAGAGGTTCAGGGGACCAGAGAGAGGAGCCTACAGTGTCCGGGTCAAGCTGCAAACTCATCTTCCTGGGCTCTGCTATGAGTAAGTACTGTTTCTTCAAATAGTGACAAGAGTTTGTGTTTGAAAAGAATATGATAAACCACCTGACTGATTCATGTAGCCTCATGAGATTGTAATTCTAGTCTAAAATGTTATGTTTTTTTGATTAGGTGTGTTTATCGAGGGATTCAGGAAGACCTGTGAGGGCCCTAATCCAAATTATAAGCTGAGTGAAAATTGTGCCTCAAAGGTCAAGAGGGTGACGCAATTTTTAAACTACATGGCGAAGAATGAGACCTACCAGTCCTCTCTCATTTTCCTGACAGACCATGACAAAATAAGGAAGTAAGCAGAATTATTTTTTCTCTCTAGCCTCACAAGCATTAACCAACAATACAGTATTTGATTGTATGATTTGTGTGTGTGTGTGTGTGTGTGTGTGTGTGTGTTTTTAGATGGGTTCAATTCCTCCAGAAGAACAAGGCAATCACCACAGTCAACCACTACACCTTGACTATTGGTGCATTTCTTAAATATTCTGAGGAGACCCCTCCATCTGGCTGCCGGCTGACCGTGAACCAATGGAGGGGGATCAACCGGTTGATGAAGGGCATTAGCAAGTCCATGAGACGACCAGTTTCCCTTCACCAGATAAAGGTGAAGGACAACAAGGAAGGCAAGGTGGTGTCCAAAAAGAGCCTGCTGGAGTGCCAGTCTCTTGCCAAGGCCAAAATCCCTCAAGTGCTGAGTAAGTTTTTCTCAATCTGTGATGTCACTGTTTTTACACACTTATAGACGTCAGAGATGTATAGAATGCATTATGGAGTGGGATTATGAAGCTGCCTTTTTTTATTTTCATGTTCACAGAAACATTGGAAGAAACAAGGACACAGAGGAATCAGTACAGGTTTTATGGGTACCTGTGTGCCTACTTTACATCCATATACGGCCACAGACCAGGCCTATATAAAAACATGTTGGTGAAAGAGGTGGAGGAGGCAAAATGTGACCAGTCTGGGGTGTACCTGATCAATGTAAGTCTATGAAATACATCTGGCTGTGTTTATTTGTTTGTTTGCTTGGTTGGTTATCTTTGGAAACAATTGCAGTCGCAGGAGCGTAATGTGTTTTTTTGTGTTTTTTCTCTGTTCAATTTCTATTAGGTGGGGGAACACAAAACAAATCGGGAGTACGGCATGGTCCAGATGTCGCTGACAAAGGAGGAGTACAGCTGGTTTTCCGACTTCCTCAAATTCAAGCACTGTCTCTTAGGGGGAAAGAAGGCCCAGCACTTCTTTTTCAATTCAACAAACACTCAGATGAAGAACCTGCCTGCCTACCTGAGGGAGGTGTGGAAGGAGATGGGTCTGCCCGAATGTCCTTCATTCACTGACATGAGGACCTCCATTGTCACTCATGTAGGTCAGATTAGATAGGAATCTAATTAATGTAAGATCCTATTCTATTGTTGTCTGAAGTAATATCAATAATATCATATATTTGTGTGTGTGTGTGTGTGTGTGTGTGTGTGTGTCTTACAGGTAAAAAACATGCTCCCAAAGGTTGACAGGGAAAGGGTGGCCAACTTCATGTGCCACAACATCCAGACGGCAGACAAATATTATGCCATGAATTTAAATCCAACCCAAGCAAATGAAACCAGGGCACTCTTTGAGGCTGCACTGAAGGGGGAAGATAACACAGTCGCCGCAGAGAACCAGCCCTCCACCTCAGGAGAAAGAAAGCAGAAGGTGAGAGAGGATGCCTCCCTCTCCGACGGGAGCACCACCCCTGAAGAGACCAAGGTGATGTACCAGGAGTCTGGCACGTCCGCCGGTGACTCGGAAGAGGAGGAAGAGGATGAAGATGAGGAACAGATGGCCAGACAACTTCCAGTAAGATCAGCTATTCTGACAGGACACATTTGATTATCAAAATGTACTTGTAAACTATGTAACAGTCAAGTGTGAATTCTGAGATATATCTCATTTCTTGTGTTTGCTCTGTCAGGAGACACCTTCCAAGGTGACCAATCCTCAGGTGGAGATGGAACTTACCCCAAAGAGGAAGCGGAGCATCTGCACACGCCGCATGGAGGTCGCCATCAGCCCCATGCTAGTCTCACCCCTCAAAGTGAGGCTCAAGTCGCCCCCCCACCAGTCCCTCATTGTCACATTAAAAGGGATGCAACAACTAAACTCAAATAAAGTCAGACTAAAAAATGCCATTGCCTCAAGGAGGTTAAAGCTGCAGGAGAAGGTGCAAAAGACAGGAGGGGACCCCTGATGCAGCTCGAAGGAAGGGGAGCCGACCAACAACAAGACTTCCTCTTCCAAATAGTCATGTAGATTGTTTTAGACTCTCACATTTATACTGTTCTGATTTTGTTTGGTTTGATTTTCAATTTTGGTGTGCTTGTTTACATTTTAGAAGTGTAAAATGTGTGTAATTTAGTCTAACTGTCTGTTCAATTTTCTATTTTGGTGTGATTCTTTATAATGTAAAGGTTTGTTCTGTTTTATTAAATAACTAGTTTAGTAATTATTTGTGTTGTGCTTTCTTTAAGGTTATATTCTAACTGTCTGTTCAATTTTCTATTTTGGTGTGATTCTTTATAATGTAAAGGTTTGTTCTGTTTTATTAAATAACTAGTTGAGTAATTCTTTGTGTTGTGCTTTCTTTAAGGTTTATATTTAGTTTGTCACTTAATTTGTAAGTGTTAAACATTCACTGTCTTGTGTTGTTGTCTGTGAAGGTAGGAACAAATATTTAGGCATTATTGGCATGGGAATCATATGTTTACATTGGCAAAGCAAATTAAGTAGATAATAAACAAAAGTGAAATAAACAATAAAGTCCTGCTGTAGACTGTACTACTGCTGTTCAGGAAGCACAATTTGAACTAGAAACTTACACAGACAGGCTGAAATAAACACTAAAAAATAACAAATGGCATCACCGTAATATCCCGCTTGACCGTAGCTCGCTCGGTCTGAGCGCAGCGACCATGAGAAAAGTAAGCCCAAAATGAAGCCTGCCCCACAACGTCATTTGCTTTTGGGTGACAGTGAGAGAACCGTTAGGTTTAGAAGGACAATTCAACCACAGGAATGTTCCTAACGTCCTTCCGATCCATGCAAGCCTTACCTTGACCGTGTGGCATTAACCCTTAAAAATAAAACAGGGTTTTTTGATCTCACAGATTACAATGACATCTCTCCCCATAGGAATACATTGACAGCTCCCCTAAATTCAACCTGGAGCCTATGTGGGTTAATAATGCCTTATGAACCTGTCTTCAATGCCAATCCATCAGGCCACTATGAGGTCTACCTGTGTCGATTCTAAGCTTCCTGGAGCAACCGGAAGTGGTTAAATTCACCCAAAATGTATTTTGATGTACATAACCTGCAAATGTGAAAATGACTGCATTCAACCCTGTGTAGATCAGTCAATTCTTAACATAAAGACTTTAGGATTCTCAGGATTCTGTAAGAGAATACCCAAAGCAAGATATTTGTTTACCTATAGCTTCCTGTGCCAACCGGAAGTGCCTTTAATTGGTGTCTCAGGGGCTTCTCCTTAGGAGGGATGGGGACACCACCACGGGACAGACCCCACACTCATCGCTAGAGATCGAACTTCAGACTCCCTTCAAAACCACTGAACCCCTCAACACACCGAAAGAGATTACGGTGCACACCCTTAGAGGGAGCCGGAACAGGATAACTCCCTCCACCATCACAGAGACACAGAGGAGGAGGAACTATCCAACACCCAGGGAGAGAGAACAAGTGACGTCAGTCGAACACAGTCAGAAAGAGGAGGTGGAAGAGGCGTTAGATAGAGGAGGATATTACCCCAGAGGCCATTCCTCCTGTTCATGTGAGCAAGAAAGAGCAGAAGGCTTCTGATCAGCCAAATGGCAGGCAGAGGGAGAGGTCATAGTGATTCACACCCACAGAGAGAAAGACAACCCACACAACCTCTTGGTTGAGATGAACCACACAGGTAGAGGCAGAGGGCCTTCAGGGCTAGCCAGTCAGCCTGCCTGCTCTGATCCTCAAGTCAATTGTATATAAATTCATGTTCATTAAAGATTTTTATTCAAGAATTGACAAGTCCCATTTCGTTAAAGGGGTCACCCTTTTCCTGCTACAAACACAACTTGCATATCATCACAGACTAGGCCAAAACGTTAATCTTTTAACCTTGCCTGAATAAAACAATGCATTTTTTTATAGTGAGCAAGAGTTGCTCCTTTTCCTTTTCTATGATGATTCAAATATTTGGTTGCACCTCAACTGAACGTTGGTTGAGGGCCCCTTTTTTTTAATTAAAAGCATTAAAATTGTGATGTTTCTCACTTATTTACATAACCTACTCCACACTTGCAAAGTGAAAGTTTATAGAAATGTTCTGAAATTAAGTAGTAAACAGAAGAAAAGCAGAATTGAGTCCAATTATAATGCGAATAATTGAATGGTCTATGGTTCAATCCCATTTCTGAAGGTCTGATGAATAATTAATATTGTTTCTCCTCTTCCTTGTGGCAGGGGCAGCAGCACACTGCCCTCCAAAGCCTGCAAAATAATAGCCGGACTGCCCCTTTCCTAGCTCTGCATGGAACTTCCAGTGCCACGTCCTTGGTGACGTGTGGGGTGACATCCGGGATGACCACAGCAACATCCTCTGGAAAGGGAAAAAAGAGGAACAGAATGTGAACAAATGCAAACCGTAGCTTCTAAACACTGGCCAGTTGAAAGGTTCTACTAAGATGTCATGACAAACGGCACCTGTCAGAGTGCTCTCTAAGTCTCTCTCTCTTGGGTGCTCTGAATGGCCTTCCTCTGGCTGAAGCCACAGGGCCAGGAGGAGCCTGGGCACCACCTCCACCACCACCTGAGATGGGCTGAGCAGGTTGCTACGGGGCTCATTGGACTGCTCGCCCAGAATGCTCCTCACAGCTCTTTCCACGGTGCTGTGGACCTTAGGATCGCTGAAATCAACAATAAGGAGAAAACAAAGCTAAACGATGTGCAATGTACTCACTTAGAACACTTTCTTAGTCTGTTTCTGCGTAGTTCCAGATGTGTAGATAAATGGATCAAGTCATATGCGGGGCAGTACATGGAACTCACATGTCAGCTGGCGAGGTGGGGTGCATGGAGCGGCGGAGCTTGCAGAAAGCCTTGTGCTCTATGTTCATCATTTTTAGGCAAGTGTTTACTTCCCAGGCCTGCAGTATGAAACAGGAAGTCCCATTAGTGTAATTTCACAACAGATCTATCCTGCTGTGCTAACTCGTTGTTGAAAGGCTGGTAAAGAGCTCACTAACTTGTAGCACGTCTCTAACTCTCATTCTCTTACCAGCCGAGCGAGGTCGTTTCCCTCTTCCAGGGTTTCCTTCCACACCCTTCAAATAAAACACAGAGCATTTCAACTTTCCTGGCTTCTGATTTTTCTGTTGTTTATTTTACCCACATCTCCTGGAGTGCTGCTGGTGGCAGGGAATGGCAGTGAAGGTGAGTGCTGACGTGGTACTCACCACTCCCTAAGGGATTTTTGCCCTGAGACACCAGCCAGTTGCTCATGTGCTCCGTGGTGACATGGGGAGGGACCTGGCCTTGACTCTGGAGCAGCAGATAGTGGACCATGAGCTTCTTCTGCAAGATGAGGTAAGGTGTGAGACCGTGCCACGAAATACCATGTCATTTACTTTCAGAAGGGCCTCTCGCAACATTTCACAACTGCTCATGCCTCACAATTTGCAAGTGATATTAAGAACTCTTGTTTATGTTTTTGTATGGTGAATCTTACCTGTTTATTGTAATATGTTTCCTCCCAGCAGGCCTGCAGAGTCTGAAAATTAAGGCTGCTCCTACAGAATTCCTTTGAAGATCATGAAAATAATGATGCTTTGTTATGCACATTATGCACAGGCATTTACAGTATGCTAAAATTAATTTATCCTAAGATTACCTTTGTGGGACCATAAGTGAACTCCGGAATGCACCAAACCCTATCCATGGTAAGATGGGGAAGAAATGCAGCACTATAGATATACGGGATGCTCTAGAGATAACAGGAATGACTTACAGTCGCGAATGATCAATGGCTGTGGAGTCCTCCAATATGCTGCACTTAGAATTGAGTTGTAGGCGATGTTTGGCGCAAAATAGAATGTTTACATTCTATTGCCATGGAGAAATGGAATGTGTAGAACCTGTTTAATTGATTATGCTTCTATGTCTTTATTTCGTTAAACATTGAACTCTGTATTATGTCATAATGTGTATATGAGGACGTAGGAGCCCGTCCAGATTCATGACCCGATTATCCAGGTGCATGTTGCTTAGACCTACTAATCCATCCTTGGTTTACAAGTTAAATACATTGTTTATATATGCCTATACAAATCCATCGACCACATCCATTTAAAGCAATGATTGTCAATTGAAATTGTGGTTGTTCTGTTCTCCTGTTGTGCGCCTTGAGTGTTTGTCCCCTTAAGCACATTATTCCAATATTTTTCCGAGCTCTGAATTGACACAATGAACACTTTTGAAAAGATAGTCGGTTAAAAATAAGAGTATGAATGACAATAAACGTATGACTTGGATTGTATGCGTAATAGTGTAGTAAACAGTATCGCTCAGCGCGGGAACTTTTGGTGTTAGGAACGTTTCCGTTTTTAGCCTCCATGACACGTATCACTTCGTTGTCTTGTTGGTAATAGTAAAAATGCATGACAGTCGGCATTGTAATGGTCTAACAGGTGTTTTTCATTTTGCTTCTCACATTAAACAGACATTTGAGAACGGAATTGCTTACAGTTGTACCTATGATGCAGAGACACACTAAAGCTGTACAGTGTAGTTTGAATAATCAGTTTCAATTATTTGCAGATGAATTCCCTATTATTTACAAATCGAAAGATGTACCATTTGAAATGAATGTGGCAGAACAGTTTAGCATAGAGTTCTTGTGGGTGTCTTCTCCTTCAGTCTTTTTGCCTCCTAGGCCTTGTTTCTCATTACATGGGATTTCCCCAGTGCCAACTTCACACGAGATGGCCGCTGTCTACTGTCATGTGGTGCTGAATGACAGATATCGCTATGCCGATATTGCTGCTGTCCATGGACCTGAAATGTACAATGTACGACCGTCCAAACTTGACCCCACACACAAACACACACATTGATGCCAATCTCTCACACACTTTTGAACATTGCACAACCTGCAACAAAAAACTGAAAGAGCATTTTATTCCGTTTGTGTTTGAATAAAGACCCGAAGAATTCAATCAATGTGTGGATGTTGATTGGACAATGTATATGTGCTTTGCAGAAGTCATTTTTTAAATTCCCTGTAGCGTGAATTTTACTGGAGCATGATCAGATTGCTTTGTTTAAACCAGAATAAAGATTTGGTCTGAGAAACTATGCCGATTATAGCACGATAGCTTTATTTTTATTTTTAAATGAGGCAATGTATATATGACCCCCTTTCAAAGAGTCGCTCATTTATCACTTTCTTGCAGATATACAGTGCCTTCAGAAAGTGTTAATACCCCTTAACGTATTCCTCATGTTGTTTTCTTACAGCCTGAATTCCAAATGGATTAAATTATAGTTTTTTATCATCTCACCCAGCTACAGACAACACCCCATAATGACAAAGTAAAAACATGTTTTAATTTTTTTTTCAAATGTATTGAAAATGAAATACAGAAATATTCACAATACATGTTAGAATCACCTTTGGCAGCGATTAAAGCTGTGAGTCTTTCTGGGTAAGTCTCCAAAAGCTTTGCACCCTTGGATTGTACCATATTTGCAATATCACAATATATACAGTACCAGTCAAAAGTCTGGACACACCTACTCATTTAAGGGATTTTCTTTATTTTACAATTTTTTACATTTTAGAAAAATAGTGAAGACGTCAAAACTATGAAATAGCACAATTGGAATCATGTAGTAAGCATTAACTGTTAAACAAATCAAAATATATTTTACATTTGAGAATCTTTGAAGTAGCCATCCTTTTCCTTGACCACTTTGCACACTCTTGGCATTCTCTCAAACCTTTTCATGAGGTAGTCACCAGGAATGTTTTTCAATTAACAGGTGTACCTTCTTAAAAGTTCATTTGTGGAATTTCTTTCCTTCTTAAAGCGTTTGAGCCAATAGGTTGTGTTGTGACAAGGTAGGGATGGTTTACAGAAGATATCCCTATTTGGTAAAAGACCAAGTCCATATTATGCCAAGAACAGCTCAAATAAGCAAAGAGAAACAAGTCCATCTTTACTTAAGACATGAATGTCAGTCAAAACGGAAAAATTCAAGAACTTTGAAAGTTTCTTCTAGTGTAGTCCCAAAAACCATGAAGCGTTTTGATGAAACTGGCTCTCATGAGGACTGCCACAGGAAAGGAAGACCCAAAGTTACCTCTGCTGCAGAGGATAGGTTCAGCAGAGTTCACTGCACCTCAGATTGGAGCCCAAATAAAAGCTTCACAGAGTTCAAGAAACACACACATCTCAACATGCACTGTTCATAGGAGACTGCGTGAATCAGGCCTTCATGGTTGAATTGTTCCATTGAAACCACTACTAAAGGACGGACGCCAATAATAAGAAGAGACTTGCATGGGACAAGAAACACGAGCAATGGACCTACAGTGCCTTGCAAAAGTATTCGGCCCCCTTGAACTTTGCGACCTTTTGCCACATTTCAGGCTTCAAACATAAAGATATAAAACTGTATTTTTTTGTGAAGAATCAACAACAAGTGGGACACAATCATGAAGTAGAAGGACATTTATTGGATATTTCAAACTTTTTTAACAAATAAAAAACAGAAAAATTGGGCGTGCAAAATTATTCAGCCCCCTTAAGTTAATACTTTGTAGCGCCACCTTTTGCTGCGATTACAGCTGTAAGTCGCTTGGGGTATGTCTCTATCAGTTTTGCACATCGAGAGACTGACATTTTTTCCCATTCCTCCTTGCAAAACAGCTCCAGCTCAGTGAGGTTGGATGGAGAGCATTTGTGAACAGCAGTTTTCAGTTCTTTCCACAGATTCTTGATTGGATTCAGGTCTGGACTTTGACTTGGCCATTCTAACACCTGGATATGTTTATTTTTGAACCATTCCATTGTAGATTTTGCTTTATGTTTTGGATCATTGTCTTGTTGAAAGACAAATCTCCAGTCCCATCAGGTTTTCTTCCAGAATGGTCCTGTATTTGGCTCCATCCATCTTCCCATCAATTTTAACCATCTTCCCTGTCCCTGCTGAAGAAAAGCAGGCCCAAACCATGATGCTGCCACCACCATGTTTGACAGTGGGGATGGTGTGTTCAGTGTGATGAGCTGTGTTGCTTTTACGCCAAACATAATGTTTTGCATTGTTGCCAAAAAGTTCAATTTTGGTTTCATCTGACCAGAGCACCTTCTTCCACATGTTTGGTGTGTCTCCCAGGTGGCTTGTGGCAAACTTTAAACAACACTTTTTATGGATATCTTTAAGAAATGGCTTTCTTCTTGCCACTCTTCCATAAAGGCCAGATTTGTGCAATATACGACTGATTGTTGTCCTATGGACAGAGTCTCCCACCTCAGCTGTAGATCTCTGCAGTTCATCCAGAGTGATCATGGGACTCTTGGCTGCATCTCTGATCAGTCTTCTCCTTGTATGAGCTGAAAGTTTAGAGGGACGGCCAGGTCTTGGTAGATTTGCAGTGGTCTGATACTCCTTCCATTTCAATATTATCCTTGCTCCTTGGGATGTTTAAAGCTTGGGAAATCTTTTTGTATCCAAATCCGGCTTTAAACTTCTTCACAACAGTATCTCGGACCTGCCTGCTGTGTTCCTTGTTCTTCATGATGCTCTCTGCGCTTTTAACGGACCTCTGAGACTATCACAGTGCAGGTGCATTTATACGGAGACTTGATTACACACAGGTGGATTGTATTTATCATCATTAGTCATTTAGGTCAACATTGGATCATTCAGAGATCCTCACTGAACTTCTGGAGAGAGTTTGCTGCACTGAAAGTAAAGGGGCTGAATAATTTTGCACGCCCAATTTTTCAGTTTTTGATTTGTTAAAAAAGTTTGAAATATCCAATAAATGTCGTTCCACTTCATGACTGTGTCCCACTTGTTGTTGATTCTTCACAAAAATACAGTTTTATATCTTTATGTTTGAAGCCTGAAATGTGGCAAAAGGTTGCAAAGTTCAAGGGGGCCGAATACTTTCGCAAGGCACTGTAAGTCTGGTGGAAATCTGTCCTTTGGTCTGATGAGTTCAAATTTGAGATTTTTTTCCCTTCAATGTGTGTGTGTAAAGAATCCAGGGTGTTTAGTTGGGTCTACTCTTCATTATAAAACAATTTGTTGAATGGTTTAAAATCCATCAGAAGCTGCTTCAATTCATGGTGGCTCTGAGTAAGTCTCGGGGACAGAGCTTGTTTTGCCAAGGAAAGTGAAAAGGACTGAGGGAAAGTAAACTGGAAAATACATGGAAAGGATCATGGAAGAACCTCAGAGAACATTGCATTTTCAAGATCATGTAACATCAAAATGCATTTTATATTCCTGCCCTGACAGAAAAACCACATGTAACCAACTTACATTTTATGTGAGCACAAATTACATTTTGGTACACAACGTGATCACATTTTCACATTTGTAGTTCACATAAGATTACATTCAAATATGTTTTTGGAACACTTCCCGTGTTCACATGTGAAATTCATGTGGTTTTTGCCTAAACGCCCTGCAGTTCCACACTCAAGGTTCTTAATGATGCTTTAAATGCACATGTATGATTGTGCATGTGTAATGGGTTGAAAACAAAGTAACTAAAAACAGACACCCATTTATTATATCCCCCCCCCATATTGTTTATGTATTTGTCTTAATGAATCTAAATGGTATTTTCAACATACTTTAGCGTCAGCAGTCCATAAGGCCAATAGATGGCGCTGTTGTACTGTTGTAGCAGGAGAAACATTAAGTTCAGGCCAAGCGCTCACCATTCTGCAGAATAAGGACCAGAACTTTACAGAGGTAAACTGTGTCTGTTCTTTTACTATTACAGGTATGTAACAGCACTTCAAACGTTCAACTACATACACAATATGTAATAACATGCTATTTAACAACGTTGTCCAGATATTATCACGTTAGGAAAGGTTTTGTTTTGGCTCTGTGTCGAACTGAGTGAGAGAAGAAGGTATTTACATTGAGTGAGAGTATATGTTAGCTTGATGCTAGCTGAGGTAAAAAAAAACATTTACGAGTTACAGAGACTATGTTTACTGAGTAGCTGACTTGTACTGGATTTAGTCTAGGAGATTTTTTATCAAGAATCCATTTGTTAGGGATTTCGGGGTTGGTTTTAGATGTTATTGGTTGTTTTGTGTAAAATTGTGCTCACTAGCTGGTAAACTGGCCGAGCACGCTCAGTCTGGTGGACTTTTAGTACATACAGTGAGAGAGAGAGGATTTTCTGGAGGTGCCACTATCTTAAAGCTGAATGTATTGTTGTCACTTTTCTATAGAGGTAGCGGTATATAGAAAAACATTCAGTTATTTATGGTTTCATATATAGGTGTTTCTATTGTATGAATGTGAAATACATTGTGGTTTTCATGTGAAACCAAACATTTTTGAATTCTGTTTTAGGTAAAGTGCATTTATGTTGTGTAATTTAAAGTGTGCACTTGTTTGATGTGAATATTTTCAAAGTACTAACAAGAAAATAGACAATTGAACAAGAGAAAAAAAACATTCTTCAGAATAAAGAAAGCGCCAGAACTTGGCAGACGTAAACTTGTGTCCGTTCTTTTTACTATTGCAGGCCACCTCAGCTACACATGTACTCTGTCTGCACACGCATCCACGCATGCACATACACACGGACAAACACACACTAATGTTCTCTCTCTTGTGCTTGTCAGCAGTTCATCGTGGCCCTGTCGTTCGCCTCCTTCACTAAAGCTCTGTCAAGGACCTACATGAAGAGTGCCATCACTCAGACACTTTTTCCCTGTCCAGCTCTCTCATCGGACTCATAGACGGCAGCTTTGAGATGGGTATCAACAATAACATTGAGTTGCTTCAGAACTCATGTAGTAAAAACCAGATACAGACTACAGTATGATTGATTTTTCTTGTGGTTCAATCAGAGTCTGCTCTCAATACTGTCCAGTTTTATAGTTCCTATTAATTGATTGACTGGCTTTTGTCCATGACTCTACTGTCAAACCCCTAACATTGTTTTATTTGATGCTTTGTTGTTGCAGTCTAGTATCCAAACTGATATGCCATTTTTAGTAGAAAAAAAAATGTTTATAATTTGTGATTCCTGACTACTGTAGTGTTGTGGTTTCTTGCAGGTAACCTGCTGTTCCTGGCTGTGGTCAGCCATTTTGGGGCGAAGCTGCACCGGCCCAGGCTCATTGCTATGGGCTGTTTCCTCATGGCTGTCGGATCCTTCCTCACAGGCCTGCCACACTTCTTCATGGGATGGTAAAACAACTGAAATACTGGTTAAACTTGTAGTTGTAGAGATACTCCAATGCGGAGGAAAGTTTCACTTTAGAAATAAAGTAATGTATCCAGTTGTTGATTAATCTCAGTTAACTTCTAACTAAAGTCTTAAGTAATTGGTCAGCTGCTTGATTATGTTTTGGGGCCATACATGTTAAGAGAAGGGATTAACTTGTTATGGCTGCAATCAATGGATCCCGGAGGTCCTAGGCATAATCAACTTCACCAAGCCGCTGGAAATCGAACGCGCCCACAGAACATCAGCGCCGAAACCCCGGCCAGATGAGCCCCCACGAGCCGTATTGATCAGGTTCCTCCGTTTCCAAGACAGAGAGAAGATACTGCAACTCGCAAGAGCCAAAGGGGACATCACCATTGATGGAAAGAGGATCAGCCTTTTCCCAGATATGAGCGTGGATCTCGCCAGACGTCGCAATCAGTTCAGACCTGCCGCCAAAGCACTGAAGGAGAAGAACATCACCTCATCATACCTCATCCACCCTGCATGGATGAAAGTTCAGTACCAAGGCCGAAGCCATCTCTTCAACACACCGGGAGAAGTGCACACTTTTCTCAAAAAACTGAGCAACGTCTGAGCCAGGACGGTCTCTCTGGGGGATAAAATGCAGTTTTCTCAACTCATTTCATTTTCAACTAACCGTATCTTCCCGGGGTGAGTTCTAATACATTTACAGGAGAGTATATTTTGGTTTAGTCCATATCTACTGGGCGAAGCAATAAGTGGGCTTAGGCTTAGGCTTTCCCCTCATTTATGTTAATCTTTCGAAAAGAGACTCAAGCATCCCTTACCGTGGGCAGTAAATATTCAGCCATAAATATCTATTCACAACGTTTGTTTTCAATTTAGAGAGCTCGCAGGTTTTAGTTTACGCCAAGTTTTAGCTAGTCAGAGCAAGACGGAAAGCGAGCAGCAACGTATCTCTACAAGTGTATTCATGTTTGATTGTTGGGATTGTTGTTTTAGTCTGACAATCGGGGTGGGTGGGATTTTTATTATTTATTTATTATTATTTCTCCCAACAGATGTCAAAGAAAAGCTCTCTCTCACACACACACACACAGACACACACACACAGCAAGGATGGAGTGATAAAGTGCGGTGCTTAAAGACACAGAGAGCAGGCAATTGCATTACCATAATCCCTAGGCCGTGCCGAGTTCAACAAGACACCCCACTTGACTGTAGCTCACTTGGTCTGACCACAGTGACCATGCAAAAAAGTAGTCTCATGTAGCAGGCTTTGTCTGCGTAAAAAGTAATCTCATGTAGCTCACTCGGTCTGACCGGTGACCGCAGGGACCATGCAAAAAAAGTTGTATCATGTAGCTCACTCAGACCGGTCTGACCGCAGTGACCGTGCAAAAAAGTAATCTCATGTAGCTCACTTGGTCTGAGCATAGGGACCATTTAAAAAAAAGTAGTCTCATCAATGTGATTGTTTTTAATGGAGAATTTGACTATGAGATGAGAGAATTTGACTATGAGATGACAATATAGTAGTTTGGGGAGTATTTTCTATAATAGAATGTATTTGACTACAAGCAGAGTAGGGGCCTCATCCTGAGCATTCTCAAATGGAAAAACACAGTTTGATCATGTGCTGACAGAGAGAGAGGGAGGAGTTTGGGGAGAGTTTAAAATGAGAAGAGTGATTTTTTTCTAATAGGCTGCATTTCACTTTGAGCTAACAAGGAGATGAGCATTCTAGAGTGGTGAGGAGTGGTTTCATGTATATTTTTGAGTATCAATTAAGCAGCCAGAAGCACTGTACTTTCTTTATTGCTTAAGGGATTGTGTTAAGTTGTTTTATTTACTATTATTTCCCTTTTCAATAGAATAGAATAGAATAGTATAGAATTGTATAGATGGCTCCAGTGAGCTCATGTCCAATATGCTATAAGGTTGTGGTTGGCTTTAGTCAGCACCTTAGGTATGTACACCATGTGAGGAACAGTGAGGAGAGGGTACTCCTCTGTAAGTGGCAGTCAGGCCGTGTCAATGTCAGGCAGGAGCAGTGTCCAGTGTCAGGATGCTCCACACATCTTAGCAGACTGGACCGGCATATAGACTCCCACTCAGAGCTCAACAGAGCACAGAGGAGACAGGTTTTAGAGGACCTTAGGAGACGGCTGACGATGGAGAGGCTGGCGGTGTTGAGGGCATCGACCCCTGACATCCCTATGGTGACAAATTTAGACATTGTGGAGACTGTAAGGAGAGAAGAGGAGGAGGAGGAAATGTTATGTTCACCTACAGAAGCAGAGGAGGAAGTGGACTGCAAAGAGGATTCCTGCCACTGCCATGCACCAATCCTGAGACTGAAAAAAGCTGTAAAAGAGAGGGATGAGGCACTGCATACAAGAAGTGAGACCAACAAATCCATTAAAGAGGACAACCTTAAGTTGATCTCTGATCTGCAAAGGTTGAGAAAGAAGTACCAGCTGCTGAAAAGGCAGATGGGGATTGGCATGGTGAAGGCCCTCAACTTTCAGGCAGAGTCAGACACAGACACAAATCAAGAGGAGCAGGACCAAGCTAGAGGTTCAGGGGACCAGAGAGAGGAGCCTACAGTGTCCGGGTCAAGCTGCAAACTCATCTTCCCGGGCTCTGCTATGAGTAAGTACTGTTTCTTCAAATAGTGACAAGAGTTTGTGTTTGAAAAGAATATGATAAACCACCTGACTGATTCATGTAGCCTCATGAGATTGTAATTCTAGTCTAAAATGTTATGTTTTTTTGATTAGGTGTGTTTATCGAGGGATTCAGGAAGACCTGTGAGGGCCCTAATCCAAATTATAAGCTGAGTGAAAATTGTGCCTCAAAGGTCAAGAGGGTGACGCAATTTTTAAACTACATGGCGAAGAATGAGACCTACCAGTCCTCTCTCATTTTCCTGACAGACCATGACAAAATAAGGAAGTAAGCAGAATTATTTTTTCTCTCTAGCCTCACAAGCATTAACCAACAATACAGTATTTGATTGTATGATTTGTGTGTGTGTGTGTGTGTGTGTGTGTGTTTTTAGATGGGTTCAATTCCTCCAGAAGAACAAGGCAATCACCACAGTCAACCACTACACCTTGACTATTGGTGCATTTCTTAAATATTCTGAGGAGACCCCTCCATCTGGCTGCCGGCTGACCGTGAACCAATGGAGGGGGATCAACCGGTTGATGAAGGGCATTAGCAAGTCCATGAGACGACCAGTTTCCCTTCACCAGATAAAGGTGAAGGACAACAAGGAAGGCAAGGTGGTGTCCAAAAAGAGCCTGCTGGAGTGCCAGTCTCTTGCCAAGGCCAAAATCCCTCAAGTGCTGAGTAAGTTTTTCTCAATCTGTGATGTCACTGTTTTTACACACTTATAGACGTCAGAGATGTATAGAATGCATTATGGAGTGGGATTATGAAGCTGCCTTTTTTATTTTCATGTTCACAGAAACATTGGAAGAAACAAGGACACAGAGGAATCAGTACAGGTTTTATGGGTACCTGTGTGCCTACTTTACATCCATATACGGCCACAGACCAGGCCTATATAAAAACATGTTGGTGAAAGAGGTGGAGGAGGCAAAATGTGACCAGTCTGGGGTGTACCTGATCAATGTAAGTCTATGAAATACAGCTGGCTGTGTTTATTTGTTTGTTTGCTTGGTTGGTTATCTTTGGAAACAATTGCAGTCGCAGGAGCGTAATGTGTTTTTTTGTGTTTTTTCTCTGTTCAATTTCTATTAGGTGGGGGAACACAAAACAAATCGGGAGTACGGCATGGTCCAGATGTCGCTGACAAAGGAGGAGTACAGCTGGTTTTCCGACTTCCTCAAATTCAAGCACTGTCTCTTAGGGGGAAAGAAGGCCCAGCACTTCTTTTTCAATTCAACAAACACTCAGATGAAGAACCTGCCTGCCTACCTGAGGGAGGTGTGGAAGGAGATGGGTCTGCCCGAATGTCCTTCATTCACTGACCTGAGGACCTCCATTGTCACTCATGTAGGTCAGATTAGATAGGAATCTAATTAATGTAAGATCCTATTCTATTGTTGTCTGAAGTAATATCAATAATATCATATATTTGTGTGTGTGTGTGTGTGTGTGTGTGTGTCTTACAGGTAAAAAACATGCTCCCAAAGGTTGACAGGGAAAGGGTGGCCAACTTCATGTGCCACAACATCCAGACGGCAGACAAATATTATGCCATGAATTTAAATCCAACCCAAGCAAATGAAACCAGGGCACTCTTTGAGGCTGCACTGAAGGGGGAAGATAACACAGTCGCCGCAGAGAACCAGCCCTCCACCTCAGGAGAAAGAAAGCAGAAGGTGAGAGAGGATGCCTCCCTCTCCGACGGGAGCACCACCCCTGAAGAGACCAAGGTGATGTACCAGGAGTCTGGCACGTCCGCCGGTGACTCGGAAGAGGAGGAAGAGGATGAAGATGAGGAACAGATGGCCAGACAACTTCCAGCAAGATCAGCTATTCTGACAGGACACATTTGATTATCAAAATGTACTTGTAAACTATGTAACAGTCAAGTGTGAATTCTGAGATATATCTAATTTCTTGTGTTTGCTCTGTCAGGAGACACCTTCCAAGGTGACCAATCCTCAGGTGGAGATGGAACTTACCCCAAAGAGGAAGCGGAGCATCTGCACACGCCGCATGGAGGTCGCCATCAGCCCCATGCTAGTCTCACCCCTCAAAGTGAGGCTCAAGTCGCCCCCCCACCAGTCCCTCATTGTCACATTAAAAGGGATGCAACAACTAAACTCAAATAAAGTCAGACTAAAAAATGCCATTGCCTCAAGGAGGTTAAAGCTGCAGGAGAAGGTGCAAAAGAGAGGAGGGGACCCCTGATGCAGCTCGAAGGAAGGGGAGCCGACCAACAACAAGACTTCCTCTTCCAAATAGTCATGTAGATTGTTTTAGACTCTCACATTTATACTGTTCTGATTTTGTTTGGTTTGATTTTCAATTTTGGTGTGCTTGTTTACATTTTAGAAGTGTAAAATGTGTGTAATTTAGTCTAACTGTCTGTTCAATTTTCTATTTTGGTGTGATTCTTTATAATGTAAAGGTTTGTTCTGTTTTATTAAATAACTAGTTTAGTAATTATTTGTGTTGTGCTTTCTTTAAGGTTATATTCTAACTGTCTGTTCAATTTTCTATATTCTACAATTTTCTATATTCTATAAACATTCACTGTCTTGTGTTGTTGTCTGTGAAGGTAGGAACAAATATTTAGGCATTATTGGCATGGGAATCATATGTTTACATTGGCAAAGCAAATTAAGTAGATAATAAACAAAAGTGAAATAAACAATAAAGTCCTGCTGTAGCCTGTACTACTGCTGTTCAGGAAGCACAATTTGAACTAGAAACTTACACAGACAGGCTGAAATAAACACTAAAAAATAACAAATGGCATCACCGTAATCTCTAGGCCATGCCGAGTTCAACGAGATATCCCGCTTGACCGTAGCTCGCTCGGTCTGAGCGCAGCGACCATGAGAAAAGTAAGCCCAAAATGAAGCCTGCCCCACAACGTCATTTGCTTTTGGGTGAAAGTGAGAGAACCGTTAGGTTTAGAAGGACAATTCATAACCTGCAAATGTGAAAATGACTGCATTCAACCCTGGGTAGATCAGTCAATTCTTAACATAAAGACTTTAGGATTCTCAGGATTCTGTAAGAGAATACCCAAAGCAAGATATTTGTTTACCTATAGCTTCCTGTGCCAACCGGAAGTGCCTTTAATTGGTGTCTCAGGGGCTTCTCCTTAGGAGGGATGGGGACACCACCACGGGACAGACCCCACACTCATCGCTAGAGATCGAACTTCAGACTCCCTTCAAAACCACTGAACCCCTCAACACACCGAAAGAGATTACGGTGCACACCCTTAGAGGGAGCCGGAACAGGATAACTCCCTCCACCATCACAGAGACACAGAGGAGGAGGAACTATCCAACACCCAGGGAGAGAGAACAAGTGACGTCAGTCGAACACAGTCAGAAAGAGGAGGTGGAAGAGGCGTTAGATAGAGGAGGATATTACCCCAGAGGCCATTCCTCCTGTTCATGTGAGCAAGAAAGAGCAGAAGGCTTCTGATCAGCCAAATGGCAGGCAGAGGGAGAGGTCATAGTGATTCACACCCACAGAGAGAAAGACAACCCACACAACCTCTTGGTTGAGATGAACCACACAGGTAGAGGCAGAGGGCCTTCAGGGCTAGCCAGTCAGCCTGCCTGCTCTGATCCTCAAGTAAATTGTATATAAATTCATGTTCATTAAAGATTTTTATTCAAGAATTGACAAGTCCCATTTCGTTAAAGGGGTCACCCTTTTCCTGCTACAAACACAACTTGCATATCATCACAGACTAGGCCAAAACGTTAATCTTTTAACCTTGCCTGAATAAAACAATGCATTTTTTATAGTGAGCAAGAGTTGCTCCTTTTCCTTTTCTATGATGATTCAAATATTTGGTTGCACCTCAACTGAACGTTGGTTGAGGGCCCCTTTTTTTTAATTAAAAGCATTAAAATTGTGATGTTTCTCACTTATTTACATAACCTACTCCACACTTGCAAAGTGAAAGTTTATAGAAATGTTCTGAAATTAAGTAGTAAACAGAAGAAAAGCAGAATTGAGTCCAATTATAATGCGAATAATTGAATGGTCTATGGTTCAATCCCATTTCTGAAGGTCTGATGAATAATTAATATTGTTTCTCCTCTTCCTTGTGGCAGGGGCAGCAGCACACTGCCCTCCAAAGCCTGCAAAATAATAGCCGGACTGCCCCTTTCCTAGCTCTGCATGGAACTTCCAGTGCCACGTCCTTGGTGACGTGTGGGGTGACATCCGGGATGACCACAGCAACATCCTCTGGAAAGGGAAAAAAGAGGAACAGAATGTGAACAAATGCAAACCGTAGCTTCTAAACACTGGCCAGTTGAAAGGTTCTACTAAGATGTCATGACAAACGGCACCTGTCAGAGTGCTCTCTAAGTCTCTCTCTCTTGGGTGCTCTGAATGGCCTTCCTCTGGCTGAAGCCACAGGGCCAGGAGGAGCCTGGGCACCACCTCCACCACCACCTGAGATGGGCTGAGCAGGTTGCTACGGGGCTCATTGGACTGCTCGCCCAGAATGCTCCTCACAGCTCTTTCCACGGTGCTGTGGACCTTAGGATCGCTGAAATCAACAATAAGGAGAAAACAAAGCTAAACGATGTGCAATGTACTCACTTAGAACACTTTCTTAGTCTGTTTCTGCGTAGTTCCAGATGTGTAGATAAATGGATCAAGTCATATGCGGGGCAGTACATGGAACTCACATGTCAGCTGGCGAGGTGGGGTGCATGGAGCGGCGGAGCTTGCAGAAAGCCTTGTGCTCTATGTTCATCATTTTTAGGCAAGTGTTTACTTCCCAGGCCTGCAGTATGAAACAGGAAGTCCCATTAGTGTAATTTCACAACAGATCTATCCTGCTGTGCTAACTCGTTGTTGAAAGGCTGGTAAAGAGCTCACTAACTTGTAGCATGTCTCTAACTCTCATTCTCTTACCAGCCGAGCGAGGTCGTTTCCCTCCTCCAGGGTTTCCTTCCACACCCTTCAAATAAAACACAGAGCATTTCAACTTTCCTGGCTTCTGATTTTTCTGTTGTTTATTTTACCCACATCTCCTGGAGTGCTGCTGGTGGCAGGGAATGGCAGTGAAGGTGAGTGCTGACGTGGTACTCACCACTCCCTAAGGGATTTTTGCCCTGAGACACCAGCCAGTTGCTCATGTGCTCCGTGGTGACATGGGGAGGGACCTGGCCTTGACTCTGGAGCAGCAGATAGTGGACCATGAGCTTCTTCTGCAAGATGAGGTAAGGTGTGAGACCGTGCCACGAAATACCATGTCATTTACTTTCAGAAGGGCCTCTCGCAACATTTCACAACTGCTCATGCCTCACAATTTGCAAGTGATATTAAGAACTCTTGTTTATGTTTTTGTATGGTGAATCTTACCTGTTTATTGTAATATGTTTCCTCCCAGCAGGCCTGCAGAGTCTGAAAATTAAGGCTGCTCCTACAGAATTCCTTTGAAGATCATGAAAATAATGATGCTTTGTTATGCACATTATGCACAGGCATTTACAGTATGCTAAAATTAATTTATCCTAATATTACCTTTGTGGGACCATAAGTGAACTCCGGAATGCACCAAACCCTATCCATGGTAAGATGGGGAAGAAATGCAGCACTATAGATATACGGGATGCTCTAGAGATAACAGGAATGACTTACAGTCGCGAATGATCAATGGCTGTGGAGTCCTCCAATATGCTGCACTTAGAATTGAGTTGTAGGCGATGTTTGGCGCAAAATAGAATGTTTACATTCTATTGCCATGGAGAAATGGAATGTGTAGAACCTGTTTAATTGATTATGCTTCTATGTCTTTATTTCGTTAAACATTGAACTCTGTATTATGTCATAATGTGTATATGAGGACGTAGGAGCCCGTCCAGATTCATGACCCGATTATCCAGGTGCATGTTGCTTAGACCTACTAATCCATCCTTGGTTTACAAGTTAAATACATTGTTTATATATGCCTATACAAATCCATCGACCACATCCATTTAAAGCAATGATTGTCAATTGAAATTGTGGTTGTTCTGTTCTCCTGTTGTGCGCCTTGAGTGTTTGTCCCCTTAAGCACATTATTCCAATATTTTTCCGAGCTCTGAATTGACACAATGAACACTTTTGAAAAGATAGTCGGTTAAAAATAAGAGTATGAATGACAATAAACGTATGACTTGGATTGTATGCGTAATAGTGTAGTAAACAGTATCGCTCAGCGCGGGAACTTTTGGTGTTAGGAAAGTTTCCGTTTTTAGCCTCCATGACACGTATCACTTCGTTGTCTTGTTGGTAATAGTAAAAATGCATGACAGTCGGCATTGTAATGGTCTAACAGGTGTTTTTCATTTTGCTTCTCACATTAAACAGACATTTGAGAACGGAATTGCTTACAGTTGTACCTATGATGCAGAGACACACTAAAGCTGTACAGTGTAGTTTGAATAATCAGTTTCAATTATTTGCAGATGAATTCCCTATTATTTACAAATCGAAAGATGTACCATTTGAAATGAATGTGGCAGAACAGTTTAGCATAGAGTTCTTGTGGGTGTCTTCTCCTTCAGTCTTTTTGCCTCCTAGGCCTTGTTTCTCATTACATGGGATTTCCCCAGTGCCAACTTCACACGAGATGGCCGCTGTCTACTGTCATGTGGTGCTGAATGACAGATATCGCTATGCCGATATTGCTGCTGTCCATGGACCTGAAATGTACAATGTACGACCGTCCAAACTTGACCCCACACACAAACAAACACATTGATGCCAATCTCTCACACACTTTTGAACATTGCACAACCTGCAACAAAAAACTGAAAGAGCATTTTATTCCGTTTGTGTTTGAATAAAGACCCGAAGAATTCAATCAATGTGTGGATGTTGATTGGACAATGTATATGTGCTTTGCAGAAGTCATTTTTTAAATTCCCTGTAGCGTGAATTTTACTGGAGCATGATCAGATTGCTTTGTTTAAACCAGAATAAAGATTTGGTCTGAGAAACTATGCCGATTATAGCACGATAGCTTTATTTTTATTTTTAAATGAGGCAATGTATATATGACCCCCTTTCAAAGAGTCGCTCATTTATCACTTTCTTGCAGATATACAGTGCCTTCAGAAAGTGTTAATACCCCTTAACGTATTCCTCATGTTGTTTTCTTACAGCCTGAATTCCAAATGGATTAAATTATAGTTTTTTATCATCTCACCCAGCTACAGACAACACCCCATAATGACAAAGTAAAAACATGTTTTAATTTTTTTTTCAAATGTATTGAAAATGAAATACAGAAATATTCACAATACATGTTAGAATCACCTTTGGCAGCGATTAAAGCTGTGAGTCTTTCTGGGTAAGTCTCCAAAAGCTTTGCACCCTTGGATTGTACCATATTTGCAATATCACAATATATACAGTACCAGTCAAAAGTCTGGACACACCTACTCATTTAAGGGATTTTCTTTATTTTACAATTTTTTACATTTTAGAAAAATAGTGAAGACGTCAAAACTATGAAATAGCACAATTGGAATCATGTAGTAAGCATTAACTGTTAAACAAATCAAAATATATTTTACATTTGAGAATCTTTGAAGTAGCCATCCTTTTCCTTGACCACTTTGCACACTCTTGGCATTCTCTCAAACCTTTTCATGAGGTAGTCACCAGGAATGTTTTTCAATTAACAGGTGTACCTTCTTAAAAGTTCATTTGTGGAATTTCTTTCCTTCTTAAAGCGTTTGAGCCAATAGGTTGTGTTGTGACAAGGTAGGGATGGTTTACAGAAGATATCCCTATTTGGTAAAAGACCAAGTCCATATTATGCCAAGAACAGCTCAAATAAGCAAAGAGAAACAAGTCCATCTTTACTTAAGACATGAATGTCAGTCAAAACGGAAAAATTCAAGAACTTTGAAAGTTTCTTCTAGTGTAGTCCCAAAAACCATGAAGCGTTTTGATGAAACTGGCTCTCATGAGGACTGCCACAGGAAAGGAAGACCCAAAGTTACCTCTGCTGCAGAGGATAGGTTCAGCAGAGTTCACTGCACCTCAGATTGGAGCCCAAATAAAAGCTTCACAGAGTTCAAGAAACACACACATCTCAACATGCACTGTTCATAGGAGACTGCGTGAATCAGGCCTTCATGGTTGAATTGTTCCATTGAAACCACTACTAAAGGACGGACGCCAATAATAAGAAGAGACTTGCATGGGACAAGAAACACGAGCAATGGACCTACAGTGCCTTGCAAAAGTATTCGGCCCCCTTGAACTTTGCGACCTTTTGCCACATTTCAGGCTTCAAACATAAAGATATAAAACTGTATTTTTTTGTGAAGAATCAACAACAAGTGGGACACAATCATGAAGTAGAAGGACATTTATTGGATATTTCAAACTTTTTTAACAAATAAAAAACAGAAAAATTGGGCGTGCAAAATTATTCAGCCCCCTTAAGTTAATACTTTGTAGCGCCACCTTTTGCTGCGATTACAGCTGTAAGTCGCTTGGGGTATGTCTCTATCAGTTTTGCACATCGAGAGACTGACATTTTTTCCCATTCCTCCTTGCAAAACAGCTCCAGCTCAGTGAGGTTGGATGGAGAGCATTTGTGAACAGCAGTTTTCAGTTCTTTCCACAGATTCTTGATTGGATTCAGGTCTGGACTTTGACTTGGCCATTCTAACACCTGGATATGTTTATTTTTGAACCATTCCATTGTAGATTTTGCTTTATGTTTTGGATCATTGTCTTGTTGAAAGACAAATCTCCAGTCCCATCAGGTTTTCTTCCAGAATGGTCCTGTATTTGGCTCCATCCATCTTCCCATCAATTTTAACCATCTTCCCTGTCCCTGCTGAAGAAAAGCAGGCCCAAACCATGATGCTGCCACCACCATGTTTGACAGTGGGGATGGTGTGTTCAGTGTGATGAGCTGTGTTGCTTTTACGCCAAACATAATGTTTTGCATTGTTGCCAAAAAGTTCAATTTTGGTTTCATCTGACCAGAGCACCTTCTTCCACATGTTTGGTGTGTCTCCCAGGTGGCTTGTGGCAAACTTTAAACAACACTTTTTATGGATATCTTTAAGAAATGGCTTTCTTCTTGCCACTCTTCCATAAAGGCCAGATTTGTGCAATATACGACTGATTGTTGTCCTATGGACAGAGTCTCCCACCTCAGCTGTAGATCTCTGCAGTTCATCCAGAGTGATCATGGGACTCTTGGCTGCATCTCTGATCAGTCTTCTCCTTGTATGAGCTGAAAGTTTAGAGGGACGGCCAGGTCTTGGTAGATTTGCAGTGGTCTGATACTCCTTCCATTTCAATATTATCCTTGCTCCTTGGGATGTTTAAAGCTTGGGAAATCTTTTTGTATCCAAATCCGGCTTTAAACTTCTTCACAACAGTATCTCGGACCTGCCTGCTGTGTTCCTTGTTCTTCATGATGCTCTCTGCGCTTTTAACGGACCTCTGAGACTATCACAGTGCAGGTGCATTTATACGGAGACTTGATTACACACAGGTGGATTGTATTTATCATCATTAGTCATTTAGGTCAACATTGGATCATTCAGAGATCCTCACTGAACTTCTGGAGAGAGTTTGCTGCACTGAAAGTAAAGGGGCTGAATAATTTTGCACGCCCAATTTTTCAGTTTTTGATTTGTTAAAAAAGTTCGAAATATCCAATAAATGTCGTTCCACTTCATGACTGTGTCCCACTTGTTGTTGATTCTTCACAAAAATACAGTTTTATATCTTTATGTTTGAAGCCTGAAATGTGGCAAAAGGTTGCAAAGTTCAAGGGGGCCGAATACTTTCGCAAGGCACTGTAAGTCTGGTGGAAATCTGTCCTTTGGTCTGATGAGTTCAAATTTAAGATTGTTTTCCCTTCAATGTGTGTGTGTAAAGAATCCAGGGTGTTTAGTTGGGTCTACTCTTCATTATAAAACAATTTGTTGAATGGTTTAAAATCCATCAGAAGCTGCTCCAATTCATGGTGGCTCTGAGTAAGTCTCGGGGACAGAGCTTGTTTTGCCAAGGAAAGTGAAAAGGACTGAGGGAAAGTAAACTGGAAAATACATGGAAAGGATCATGGAAGAACCTCAGAGAACATTGCATTTTCAAGATCATGTAACATCAAAATGCATTTTATATTCCTGCCCTGACAGAAAAACCACATGTAACCAACTTACATTTTATGTGAGCACAAATTACATTTTGGTACACAACGTGATCACATTTTCACATTTGTAGTTCACATAAGATTACATTCAAATATGTTTTTGGAACACTTCCCGTGTTCACATGTGAAATTCATGTGGTTTTTGCCTAAACGCCCTGCAGTTCCACACTCAAGGTTCTTAATGATGCTTTAAATGCACATGTATGATTGTGCATGTGTAATGGGTTGAAAACAAAGTAACTAAAAACAGACACCCATTTATTATACCCCCCCCCCATATTGTTTATGTATTTGTCTTAATGAATCTAAATGGTATTTTCAACATACTTTAGCGTCAGCAGTCCATAAGGCCAATAGATGGCGCTGTTGTACTGTTGTAGCAGGAGAAACATTAAGTTCAGGCCAAGCGCTCACCATTCTGCAGAATAAGGACCAGAACTTTACAGAGGTAAACTGTGTCTGTTCTTTTACTATTACAGGTATGTAACAGCACTTCAAACGTTCAACTACATACACAATATGTAATAACATGCTATTTAACAACGTTGTCCAGATATTATCACGTTAGGAAAGGTTTTGTTTTGGCTCTGTGTCGAACTGAGTGAGAGAAGAAGGTATTTACATTGAGTGAGAGTATATGTTAGCTTGATGCTAGCTGAGGTAAAAAAAAACATTTACGAGTTACAGAGACTATGTTTACTGAGTAGCTGACTTGTACTGGATTTAGTCTAGGAGATTTTTTATCAAGAATCCATTTATTAGGGATTTCGGAGTTGGTTTTAGATGTTATTGGTTGTTTTGTGTAAAATTGTGCTCACTAGCTGGTAAACTGGCCGAGCACGCTCAGTCTGGTGGACTTTTAGTACATACAGTGAGAGAGAGAGGATTTTCTGGAGGTGCCACTATCTTAAAGCTGAATGTATTGTTGTCACTTTTCTATAGAGGTAGCGGTATATAGAAAAACATTCAGTTATTTATGGTTTCATATATAGGTGTTTCTATTGTATGAATGTGAAATACATTGTGGTTTTCATGTGAAACCAAACATTTTTGAATTCTGTTTTAGGTAAAGTGCATTTATGTTGTGTAATTTAAAGTGTGCACTTGTTTGATGTGAATATTTTCAAAGTACTAACAAGAAAATAGACAATTGAACAAGAGAAAAAAAACATTCTTCAGAATAAAGAAAGCGCCAGAACTTGGCAGACGTAAACTTGTGTCCGTTCTTTTTACTATTGCAGGCCACCTCAGCTACACATGTACTCTGTCTGCACACGCATCCACGCATGCACATACACACGGACAAACACACACTAATGTTCTCTCTCTTGTGCTTGTCAGCAGTTCATCGTGGCCCTGTCGTTCGCCTCCTTCACCAAAGCTCTGTCAAGGACCTACATGAAGAGTGCCATCACTCAGACACTTTTTCCCTGTCCAGCTCTCTCATCGGACTCATAGACGGCAGCTTTGAGATGGGTATCAACAATAACATTGAGTTGCTTCAGAACTCATGTAGTAAAAACCAGATACAGACTACAGTATGATTGATTTTTCTTGTGGTTCAATCAGAGTCTGCTCTCAATACTGTCCAGTTTTATAGTTCCTATTAATTGATTGACTGGCTTTTGTCCATGACTCTACTGTCAAACCCCTAACATTGTTTTATTTGATGCTTTGTTGTTGCAGTCTAGTATCCAAACTGATATGCCATTTTTAGTAGAAAAAAAAATGTTTATAATTTGTGATTCCTGACTACTGTAGTGTTGTGGTTTCTTGCAGGTAACCTGCTGTTCCTGGCTGTGGTCAGCCATTTTGGGGCGAAGCTGCACCGGCCCAGGCTCATTGCTATGGGCTGTTTCCTCATGGCTGTCGGATCCTTCCTCACAGGCCTGCCACACTTCTTCATGGGATGGTAAAACAACTGAAATACTGGTTAAACTTGTAGTTGTAGAGATACTCCAATGCGGAGGAAAGTTTCACTTTAGAAATAAAGTAATGTATCCAGTTGTTGATTAATCTCAGTTAACTTCTAACTAAAGTCTTAAGTAATTGGTCAGCTGCTTGATTATGTTTTGGGGCCATACATGTTAAGAGAAGGGATTAACTTGTTATGGCTGCAATCAATGGATCCCGGAGGTCCTAGGCATAATCAACTTCACCAAGCCGCTGGAAATCGAACGCGCCCACAGAACATCAGCGCCGAAACCCCGGCCAGATGAGCCCCCACGAGCCGTATTGATCAGGTTCCTCCGTTTCCAAGACAGAGAGAAGATACTGCAACTCGCAAGAGCCAAAGGGGACATCACCATTGATGGAAAGAGGATCAGCCTTTTCCCAGATATGAGCGTGGATCTCGCCAGACGTCGCAATCAGTTCAGACCTGCCGCCAAAGCACTGAAGGAGAAGAACATCACCTCATCATACCTCATCCACCCTGCATGGATGAAAGTTCAGTACCAAGGCCGAAGCCATCTCTTCAACACACCGGGAGAAGTGCACACTTTTCTCAAAAAACTGAGCAACGTCTGAGCCAGGACGGTCTCTCTGGGGGATAAAATGCAGTTTTCTCAACTCATTTCATTTTCAACTAACCGTATCTTCCCGGGGTGAGTTCTAATACATTTACAGGAGAGTATATTTTGGTTTAGTCCATATCTACTGGGCGAAGCAATAAGTGGGCTTAGGCTTAGGCTTTCCCCCTCATTTATGTTAATCTTTCGAAAAGAGACTCAAGCATCCCTTACCGTGGGCAGTAAATATTCAGCCATAAATATCTATTCACAACGTTTGTTTTCAATTTAGAGAGCTCGCAGGTTTTAGTTTACGCCAAGTTTTAGCTAGTAAGAGCAAGACGGAAAGCGAGCAGCAACGTATCTCTACAAGTGTATTCATGTTTGATTGTTGGGATTGTTGTTTTAGTCTGACAATCGGGGTGGGTGGGATTTTTATTATTTATTTATTATTATTTCTCCCAACAGATGTCAAAGAAAAGCTCTCTCTCACACACACACACACAGACACACACACACAGCAAGGATGGAGTGATAAAGTGCGGTGCTTAAAGACACAGAGAGCAGGCAATTGCATTACCATAATCCCTAGGCCGTGCCGAGTTCAACAAGACACCCCACTTGACTGTAGCTCACTTGGTCTGACCACAGTGACCATGCAAAAAAGTAGTCTCATGTAGCAGGCTTTGTCTGCGTAAAAAGTAATCTCATGTAGCTCACTCGGTCTGACCGGTGACCGCAGGGACCATGCAAAAAAAGTTGTATCATGTAGCTCACTCAGACCGGTCTGACCGCAGTGACCGTGCAAAAAAGTAATCTCATGTAGCTCACTTGGTCTGAGCATAGGGACCATTTAAAAAAAAGTAGTCTCATCAATGTGATTGTTTTTAATGGAGAATTTGACTATGAGATGAGAGAATTTGACTATGAGATGACAATATAGTAGTTTGGGGAGTATTTTCTATAATAGAATGTATTTGACTACAAGCAGAGTAGGGGCCTCATCCTGAGCATTCTCAAATGGAAAAACACAGTTTGATCATGTGCTGACAGAGAGAGAGGGAGGAGTTTGGGGAGAGTTTAAAATGAGAAGAGTGATTTTTTTCTAATAGGCTGCATTTCACTTTGAGCTAACAAGGAGATGAGCATTCTAGAGTGGTGAGGAGTGGTTTCATGTATATTTTTGAGTATCAATTAAGCAGCCAGAAGCACTGTACTTTCTTTATTGCTTAGGGGATTGTGTTAAGTTGTTTTATTTACTATTATTTCCCTTTTCAATAGAATAGAATAGAATAGTATAGAATTGTATAGATGGCTCCAGTGAGCTCATGTCCAATATGCTATAAAGTTGTGGTTGGCTTTAGTCAGCACCTTAGGTATGTACACCATGTGAGGAACAGTGAGGAGAGGGTACTCCTCTGTAAGTGGCAGTCAGGCCGTGTCAATGTCAGGCAGGAGCAGTGTCCAGTGTCAGGATGCTCCACACATCTTAGCAGACTGGACCGGCATATAGACTCCCACTCAGAGCTCAACAGAGCACAGAGGAGACAGGTTTTAGAGGACCTTAGGAGACGGCTGACGATGGAGAGGCTGGCGGTGTTGAGGGCATCGACCCCTGACATCCCTATGGTGACAAATTTAGACATTGTGGAGACTGTAAGGAGAGAAGAGGAGGAGGAGGAAATGTTATGTTCACCTACAGAAGCAGAGGAGGAAGTGGACTGCAAAGAGGATTCCTGCCACTGCCATGCACCAATCCTGAGACTGAAAAAAGCTGTAAAAGAGAGGGATGAGGCACTGCATACAAGAAGTGAGACCAACAAATCCATTAAAGAGGACAACCTTAAGTTGATCTCTGATCTGCAAAGGTTGAGAAAGAAGTACCAGCTGCTGAAAAGGCAGATGGGGATTGGCATGGTGAAGGCCCTCAACTTTCAGGCAGAGTCAGACACAGACACAAATCAAGAGGAGCAGGACCAAGCTAGAGGTTCAGGGGACCAGAGAGAGGAGCCTACAGTGTCCGGGTCAAGCTGCAAACTCATCTTCCCGGGCTCTGCTATGAGTAAGTACTGTTTCTTCAAATAGTGACAAGAGTTTGTGTTTGAAAAGAATATGATAAACCACCTGACTGATTCATGTAGCCTCATGAGATTGTAATTCTAGTCTAAAATGTTATGTTTTTTTGATTAGGTGTGTTTATCGAGGGATTCAGGAAGACCTGTGAGGGCCCTAATCCAAATTATAAGCTGAGTGAAAATTGTGCCTCAAAGGTCAAGAGGGTGACGCAATTTTTAAACTACATGGCGAAGAATGAGACCTACCAGTCCTCTCTCATTTTCCTGACAGACCATGACAAAATAAGGAAGTAAGCAGAATTATTTTTTCTCTCTAGCCTCACAAGCATTAACCAACAATACAGTATTTGATTGTATGATTTGTGTGTGTGTGTGTGTGTGTGTGTGTGTTTTTAGATGGGTTCAATTCCTCCAGAAGAACAAGGCAATCACCACAGTCAACCACTACACCTTGACTATTGGTGCATTTCTTAAATATTCTGAGGAGACCCCTCCATCTGGCTGCCGGCTGACCGTGAACCAATGGAGGGGGATCAACCGGTTGATGTAGGGCATTAGCAAGTCCATGAGACGACCAGTTTCCCTTCACCAGATAAAGGTGAAGGACAACAAGGAAGGCAAGGTGGTGTCCAAAAAGAGCCTGCTGGAGTGCCAGTCTCTTGCCAAGGCCAAAATCCCTCAAGTGCTGAGTAAGTTTTTCTCAATCTGTGATGTCACTGTTTTTACACACTTATAGACGTCAGAGATGTATAGAATGCGTTATGGAGTGGGATTATGAAGCTGCCTTTTTTTATTTTCATGTTCACAGAAACATTGGAAGAAACAAGGACACAGAGGAATCAGTACAGGTTTTATGGGTACCTGTGTGCCTACTTTACATCCATATACGGCCACAGACCAGGCCTATATAAAAACATGTTGGTGAAAGAGGTGGAGGAGGCAAAATGTGACCAGTCTGGGGTGTACCTGATCAATGTAAGTCTATGAAATACAGCTGGCTGTGTTTATTTGTTTGTTTGCTTGGTTGGTTATCTTTGGAAACAATTGCAGTCGCAGGAGCGTAATGTGTTTTTTTGTGTTTTTTCTCTGTTCAATTTCTATTAGGTGGGGGAACACAAAACAAATCGGGAGTACGGCATGGTCCAGATGTCGCTGACAAAGGAGGAGTACAGCTGGTTTTCCGACTTCCTCAAATTCAAGCACTGTCTCTTAGGGGGAAAGAAGGCCCAGCACTTCTTTTTCAATTCAACAAACACTCAGATGAAGAACCTGCCTGCCTACCTGAGGGAGGTGTGGAAGGAGATGGGTCTGCCCGAATGTCCTTCATTCACTGACCTGAGGACCTCCATTGTCACTCATGTAGGTCAGATTAGATAGGAATCTAATTAATGTAAGATCCTATTCTATTGTTGTCTGAAGTAATATCAATAATATCATATATTTGTGTGTGTGTGTGTGTGTCTTACAGGTGAAAAACATGCTCCCAAAGGTTGACAGGGAAAGGGTGGCCAACTTCATGTGCCACAACATCCAGACGGCAGACAAATATTATGCCATGAATTTAAATCCAACCCAAGCAAATGAAACCAGGGCACTCTTTGAGGCTGCACTGAAGGGGGAAGATAACACAGTCGCCGCAGAGAACCAGCCCTCCACCTCAGGAGAAAGAAAGCAGAAGGTGAGAGAGGATGCCTCCCTCTCCGACGGGAGCACCACCCCTGA
Organism: Oncorhynchus mykiss; assembly: GCF_057628025.1. NCBI lineage: Eukaryota > Metazoa > Chordata > Actinopteri > Salmoniformes > Salmonidae > Oncorhynchus > Oncorhynchus mykiss. The sequence continues at coordinate 277,126 of NC_143041.1, forward strand.
AGAGACCAAGGTGATGTACCAGGAGTCTGGCACGTCCGCCGGTGACTCGGAAGAGGAGGAAGAGGATGAAGATGAGGAACAGATGGCCAGACAACTTCCAGTAAGATCAGCTATTCTGACAGGACACATTTGATTATCAAAATGTACTTGTAAACTATGTAACAGTCAAGTGTGAATTCTGAGATATATCTAATTTCTTGTGTTTGCTCTGTCAGGAGACACCTTCCAAGGTGACCAATCCTCAGGTGGAGATGGAACTTACCCCAAAGAGGAAGCGGAGCATCTGCACACGCCGCATGGAGGTCGCCATCAGCCCCATGCTAGTCTCACCCCTCAAAGTGAGGCTCAAGTCGCCCCCCCACCAGTCCCTCATTGTCACATTAAAAGGGATGCAACAACTAAACTCAAATAAAGTCAGACTAAAAAATGCCATTGCCTCAAGGAGGTTAAAGCTGCAGGAGAAGGTGCAAAAGAGAGGAGGGGACCCCTGATGCAGCTCGAAGGAAGGGGAGCCGACCAACAACAAGACTTCCTCTTCCAAATAGTCATGTAGATTGTTTTAAACTCTCACATTTATACTGTTCTGATTTTGTTTGGTTTGATTTTCAATTTTGGTGTGCTTGTTTACATTTTAGAAGTGTAAAATGTGTGTAATTTAGTCTAACTGTCTGTTCAATTTTCTATTTTGGTGTGATTCTTTATAATGTAAAGGTTTGTTCTGTTTTATTAAATAACTAGTTTAGTAATTATTTGTGTTGTGCTTTCTTTAAGGTTATATTCTAACTGTCTGTTCAATTTTCTATTTTGGTGTGATTCTTTATAATGTAAAGGTTTGTTCTATTTTATTAAATAACTAGTTGAGTAATTCTTTGTGTTGTGCTTTCTTTAAGGTTTATATTTAGTTTGTCACTTAATTTGTAAGTGTTAAACATTCACTGTCTTGTGTTGTTGTCTGTGAAGGTAGGAACAAATATTTAGGCATTATTGGCATGGGAATCATATGTTTACATTGGCAAAGCAAATTAAGTAGATAATAAACAAAAGTGAAATAAACAATAAAGTCCTGCTGTAGACTGTACTACTGCTGTTCAGGAAGCACAATTTGAACTAGAAACTTACACAGACAGGCTGAAATAAACACTAAAAAATAACAAATGGCATCACCGTAATATCCCGCTTGACCGTAGCTCGCTCGGTCTGAGCGCAGCGACCATGAGAAAAGTAAGCCCAAAATGAAGCCTGCCCCACAACGTCATTTGCTTTGGGGTGACAGTGAGAGAACCGTTAGGTTTAGAAGGACAATTCAACCACAGGAATGTTCCTAACGTCCTTCCGATCCATGCAAGCATTACCTTGACCGTGTGGCATTAACCCTTAAAAATAAAACAGGGTTTTTTGATCTCACAGATTACAATGACATCTCTCCCCATAGGAATACATTGACAGCTCCCCTAAATTCAACCTGGAGCCTATGTGGGTTAATAATGCCTTATGAACCTGTCTTCAATGCCAATCCATCAGGCCACTATGAGGTCTACCTGTGTCGATTCTAAGCTTCCTGGAGCAACCGGAAGTGGTTAAATTCACCCAAAATGTATTTTGATGTACATAACCTGCAAATGTGAAAATGACTGCATTCAACCCTGGGTAGATCAGTCAATTCTTAACATAAAGACTTTAGGATTCTCAGGATTCTGTAAGAGAATACCCAAAGCAAGATATTTGTTTACCTATAGCTTCCTGTGCCAACCGGAAGTGCCTTTAATTGGTGTCTCAGGGGCTTCTCCTTAGGAGGGATGGGGACACCACCACGGGACAGACCCCACACTCATCGCTAGAGATCGAACTTCAGACTCCCTTCAAAACCACTGAACCCCTCAACACACCGAAAGAGATTACGGTGCACACCCTTAGAGGGAGCCGGAACAGGATAACTCCCTCCACCATCACAGAGACACAGAGGAGGAGGAACTATCCAACACCCAGGGAGAGAGAACAAGTGACGTCAGTCGAACACAGTCAGAAAGAGGAGGTGGAAGAGGCGTTAGATAGAGGAGGATATTACCCCAGAGGCCATTCCTCCTGTTCATGTGAGCAAGAAAGAGCAGAAGGCTTCTGATCAGCCAAATGGCAGGCAGAGGGAGAGGTCATAGTGATTCACACCCACAGAGAGAAAGACAACCCACACAACCTCTTGGTTGAGATGAACCACACAGGTAGAGGCAGAGGGCCTTCAGGGCTAGCCAGTCAGCCTGCCTGCTCTGATCCTCAAGTCAATTGTATATAAATTCATGTTCATTAAAGATTTTTATTCAAGAATTGACAAGTCCCATTTCGTTAAAGGGGTCACCCTTTTCCTGCTACAAACACAACTTGCATATCATCACAGACTAGGCCAAAACGTTAATCTTTTAACCTTGCCTGAATAAAACAATGCATTTTTTATAGTGAGCAAGAGTTGCTCCTTTTCCTTTTCTATGATGATTCAAATATTTGGTTGCACCTCAACTGAACGTTGGTTGAGGGCCCCTTTTTTTTAATTAAAAGCATTAAAATTGTGATGTTTCTCACTTATTTACATAACCTACTCCACACTTGCAAAGTGAAAGTTTATAGAAATGTTCTGAAATTAAGTAGTAAACAGAAGAAAAGCAGAATTGAGTCCAATTATAATGCGAATAATTGAATGGTCTATGGTTCAATCCCATTTCTGAAGGTCTGATGAATAATTAATATTGTTTCTCCTCTTCCTTGTGGCAGGGGCAGCAGCACACTGCCCTCCAAAGCCTGCAAAATAATAGCCGGACTGCCCCTTTCCTAGCTCTGCATGGAACTTCCAGTGCCACGTCCTTGGTGACGTGTGGGGTGACATCCGGGATGACCACAGCAACATCCTCTGGAAAGGGAAAAAAGAGGAACAGAATGTGAACAAATGCAAACCGTAGCTTCTAAACACTGGCCAGTTGAAAGGTTCTACTAAGATGTCATGACAAACGGCACCTGTCAGAGTGCTCTCTAAGTCTCTCTCTCTTGGGTGCTCTGAATGGCCTTCCTCTGGCTGAAGCCACAGGGCCAGGAGGAGCCTGGGCACCACCTCCACCACCACCTGAGATGGGCTGAGCAGGTTGCTACGGGGCTCATTGGACTGCTCGCCCAGAATGCTCCTCACAGCTCTTTCCACGGTGCTGTGGACCTTAGGATCGCTGAAATCAACAATAAGGAGAAAACAAAGCTAAACGATGTGCAATGTACTCACTTAGAACACTTTCTTAGTCTGTTTCTGCGTAGTTCCAGATGTGTAGATAAATGGATCAAGTCATATGCGGGGCAGTACATGGAACTCACATGTCAGCTGGCGAGGTGGGGTGCATGGAGCGGCGGAGCTTGCAGAAAGCCTTGTGCTCTATGTTCATCATTTTTAGGCAAGTGTTTACTTCCCAGGCCTGCAGTATGAAACAGGAAGTCCCATTAGTGTAATTTCACAACAGATCTATCCTGCTGTGCTAACTCGTTGTTGAAAGGCTGGTAAAGAGCTCACTAACTTGTAGCATGTCTCTAACTCTCATTCTCTTACCAGCCGAGCGAGGTCGTTTCCCTCCTCCAGGGTTTCCTTCCACACCCTTCAAATAAAACACAGAGCATTTCAACTTTCCTGGCTTCTGATTTTTCTGTTGTTTATTTTACCCACATCTCCTGGAGTGCTGCTGGTGGCAGGGAATGGCAGTGAAGGTGAGTGCTGACGTGGTACTCACCACTCCCTAAGGGATTTTTGCCCTGAGACACCAGCCAGTTGCTCATGTGCTCCGTGGTGACATGGGGAGGGACCTGGCCTTGACTCTGGAGCAGCAGATAGTGGACCATGAGCTTCTTCTGCAAGATGAGGTAAGGTGTGAGACCGTGCCACGAAATACCATGTCATTTACTTTCAGAAGGGCCTCTCGCAACATTTCACGACTGCTCATGCCTCACAATTTGCAAGTGATATTAAGAACTCTTGTTTATGTTTTTGTATGGTGAATCTTACCTGTTTATTGTAATATGTTTCCTCCCAGCAGGCCTGCAGAGTCTGAAAATTAAGGCTGCTCCTACAGAATTCCTTTGAAGATCATGAAAATAATGATGCTTTGTTATGCACATTATGCACAGGCATTCACAGTATGCTAAAATTAATTTATCCTAAGATTACCTTTGTGGGACCATAAGTGAACTCCGGAATGCACCAAACCCTATCCATGGTAAGATGGGGAAGAAATGCAGCACTATAGATATACGGGATGCTCTAGAGATAACAGGAATGACTTACAGTCGCGAATGATCAATGGCTGTGGAGTCCTCCAATATGCTGCACTTAGAATTGAGTTGTAGGCGATGTTTGGCGCAAAATAGAATGTTTACATTCTATTGCCATGGAGAAATGGAATGTGTAGAACCTGTTTAATTGATTATGCTTCTATGTCTTTATTTCGTTAAACATTGAACTCTGTATTATGTCATAATGTGTATATGAGGACGTAGGAGCCCGTCCAGATTCATGACCCGATTATCCAGGTGCATGTTGCTTAGACCTACTAATCCATCCTTGGTTTACAAGTTAAATACATTGTTTATATATGCCTATACAAATCCATCGACCACATCCATTTAAAGCAATGATTGTCAATTGAAATTGTGGTTGTTCTGTTCTCCTGTTGTGCGCCTTGAGTGTTTGTCCCCTTAAGCACATTATTCCAATATTTTTCCGAGCTCTGAATTGACACAAGGAACACTTTTGAAAAGATAGTCGGTTAAAAATAAGAGTATGAATGACAATAAACGTATGACTTGGATTGTATGCGTAATAGTGTAGTAAACAGTATCGCTCAGCGCGGGAACTTTTGGTGTTAGGAAAGTTTCCGTTTTTAGCCTCCATGACACGTATCACTTCGTTGTCTTGTTGGTAATAGTAAAAATGCATGACAGTCGGCATTGTAATGGTCTAACAGGTGTTTTTCATTTTGCTTCTCACATTAAACAGACATTTGAGAACGGAATTGCTTACAGTTGTACCTATGATGCAGAGACACACTAAAGCTGTACAGTGTAGTTTGAATAATCAGTTTCAATTATTTGCAGATGAATTCCCTATTATTTACAAATCGAAAGATGTACCATTTGAAATGAATGTGGCAGAACAGTTTAGCATAGAGTTCTTGTGGGTGTCTTCTCCTTCAGTCTTTTTGCCTCCTAGGCCTTGTTTCTCATTACATGGGATTTCCCCAGTGCCAACTTCACACGAGATGGCCGCTGTCTACTGTCATGTGGTGCTGAATGACAGATATCGCTATGCCGATATTGCTGCTGTCCATGGACCTGAAATGTACAATGTACGACCGTCCAAACTTGACCCCACACACAAACACACACATTGATGCCAATCTCTCACACACTTTTGAACATTGCACAACCTGCAACAAAAAACTGAAAGAGCATTTTATTCCGTTTGTGTTTGAATAAAGACCCGAATAATTCAATCAATGTGTGGATGTTGATTGGACAATGTATATGTGCTTTGCAGAAGTAATTTTTTAAATTCCCTGTAGCGTGAATTTTACTGGAGCATGATCAGATTGCTTTGTTTAAACCAGAATAAAGATTTGGTCTGAGAAACTATGCCGATTATAGCACGATAGCTTTATTTTTATTTTTAAATGAGGCAATGTATATATGACCCCCTTTCAAAGAGTCACTCATTTATCACTTTCTTGCAGATATACAGTGCCTTCAGAAAGTGTTAATACCCCTTAACGTATTCCTCATGTTGTTTTCTTACAGCCTGAATTCCAAATGGATTAAATTATAGTTTTTTATCATCTCACCCAGCTACAGACAACACCCCATAATGACAAAGTAAAAACATGTTTTAATTTTTTTTTCAAATGTATTGAAAATGAAATACAGAAATATTCACAATACATGTTAGAATCACCTTTGGCAGCGATTAAAGCTGTGAGTCTTTCTGGGTAAGTCTCCAAAAGCTTTGCACCCTTGGATTGTACCATATTTGCAATATCACAATATATACAGTACCAGTCAAAAGTCTGGACACACCTACTCATTTAAGGGTTTTTCTTTATTTTACAATTTTTTACATTTTAGAAAAATAGTGAAGACATCAAAACTATGAAATAGCACAATTGGAATCATGTAGTAAGCATTAACTGTTAAACAAATCAAAATATATTTTACATTTGAGAATCTTTGAAGTAGCCATCCTTTTCCTTGACCACTTTGCACACTCTTGGCATTCTCTCAAACCTTTTCATGAGGTAGTCACCAGGAATGTTTTTCAATTAACAGGTGTACCTTATTAAAAGTTCATTTGTGGAATTTCTTTCCTTCTTAAAGCGTTTGAGCCAATAGGTTGTGTTGTGACAAGGTAGGGATGGTTTACAGAAGATATCCCTATTTGGTAAAAGACCAAGTCCATATTATGCCAAGAACAGCTCAAATAAGCAAAGAGAAACAAGTCCATCTTTACTTAAGACATGAATGTCAGTCAAAACGGAAAAATTCAAGAACTTTGAAAGTTTCTTCTAGTGTAGTCCCAAAAACCATGAAGCGTTTTGATGAAACTGGCTCTCATGAGGACTGCCACAGGAAAGGAAGACCCAAAGTTACCTCTGCTGCAGAGGATAGGTTCAGCAGAGTTCACTGCACCTCAGATTGGAGCCCAAATAAAAGCTTCACAGAGTTCAAGAAACACACACATCTCAACATGCACTGTTCATAGGAGACTGCGTGAATCAGGCCTTCATGGTTGAATTGTTCCATTGAAACCACTACTAAAGGACGGACGCCAATAATAAGAAGAGACTTGCATGGGACAAGAAACACGAGCAATGGACCTAAGTCTGGTGGAAATCTGTCCTTTGGTCTGATGAGTTCAAATTTGAGATTTTTTTCCCTTCAATGTGTGTGTGTAAAGAATCCAGGGTGTTTAGTTGGGTCTACTCTTCATTATAAAACAATTTGTTGAATGGTTTAAAATCCATCAGAAGCTGCTCCAATTCATGGTGGCTCTGAGTAAGTCTCGGGGACAGAGCTTGTTTTGCCAAGGAAAGTGAAAAGGACTGAGGGAAAGTAAACTGGAAAATACATGGAAAGGATCATGGAAGAACCTCAGAGAACATTGCATTTTCAAGATCATGTAACATCAAAATGCATTTTATATTCCTGCCCTGACAGAAAAACCACATGTAACCAACTTACATTTTATGTGAGCACAAATTACATTTTGGTACACAACGTGATCACATTTTCACATTTGTAGTTCACATAAGATTACATTCAAATATGTTTTTGGAACACTTCCCGTGTTCACATGTGAAATTCATGTGGTTTTTGCCTAAACGCCCTGCAGTTCCACACTCAAGGTTCTTAATGATGCTTTAAATGCACATGTATGATTGTGCATGTGTAATGGGTTGAAAACAAAGTAACTAAAAACAGACACCCATTTATTATATCCCCCCCCAATATTGTTTATGTATTTGTCTTAATGAATCTAAATGGTATTTTCAACATACTTTAGCGTCAGCAGTCCATAAGGCCAATAGATGGCGCTGTTGTACTGTTGTAGCAGGAGAAACATTAAGTTCAGGCCAAGCGCTCACCATTCTGCAGAATAAGGACCAGAACTTTACAGAGGTAAACTGTGTCTGTTCTTTTACTATTACAGGTATGTAACAGCACTTCAAACGTTCAACTACATACACAATATGTAATAACATGCTATTTAACAACGTTGTCCAGATATTATCACGTTAGGAAAGGTTTTGTTTTGGCTCTGTGTCGAACTGAGTGAGAGAAGAAGGTATTTACATTGAGTGAGAGTATATGTTAGCTTGATGCTAGCTGAGGTAAAAAAAAAACATTTACGAGTTACAGAGACTATGTTTACTGAGTAGCTGACTTGTACTGGATTTAGTCTAGGAGATTTTTTATCAAGAATCCATTTGTTAGGGATTTCGGAGTTGGTTTTAGATGTTATTGGTTGTTTTGTGTAAAATTGTGCTCACTAGCTGGTAAACTGGCCGAGCACGCTCAGTCTGGTGGACTTTTAGTACATACAGTGAGAGAGAGAGGATTTTCTGGAGGTGCCACTATCTTAAAGCTGAATGTATTGTTGTCACTTTTCTATAGAGGTAGCGGTATATAGAAAAACATTCAGTTATTTATGGTTTCATATATAGGTGTTTCTATTGTATGAATGTGAAATACATTGTGGTTTTCATGTGAAACCAAACATTTTTGAATTCTGTTTTAGGTAAAGTGCATTTATGTTGTGTAATTTAAAGTGTGCACTTGTTTGATGTGAATATTTTCAAAGTACTAACAAGAAAATAGACAATTGAACAAGAGAAAAAAAACATTCTTCAGAATAAAGAAAGCGCCAGAACTTGGCAGACGTAAACTTGTGTCCGTTCTTTTTACTATTGCAGGCCACCTCAGCTACACATGTACTCTGTCTGCACACGCATCCACGCATGCACATACACACGGACAAACACACACTAATGTTCTCTCTCTTGTGCTTGTCAGCAGTTCATCGTGGCCCTGTCGTTCGCCTCCTTCACCAAAGCTCTGTCAAGGACCTACATGAAGAGTGCCATCACTCAGACACTTTTTCCCTGTCCAGCTCTCTCATCGGACTCATAGACGGCAGCTTTGAGATGGGTATCAACAATAACATTGAATTGCTTCAGAACTCATGTAGTAAAAACCAGATACAGACTACAGTATGATTGATTTTTCTTGTGGTTCAATCAGAGTCTGCTCTCAATACTGTCCAGTTTTATAGTTCCTATTAATTGATTGACTGGCTTTTGTCCATGACTCTACTGTCAAACCCCTAACATTGTTTTATTTGATGCTTTGTTGTTGCAGTCTAGTATCCAAACTGATATGCCATTTTTAGTAGAAAAAAAAATGTTTATAATTTGTGATTCCTGACTACTGTAGTGTTGTGGTTTCTTGCAGGTAACCTGCTGTTCCTGGCTGTGGTCAGCCATTTTGGGGCGAAGCTGCACCGGCCCAGGCTCATTGCTATGGGCTGTTTCCTCATGGCTGTCGGATCCTTCCTCACAGGCCTGCCACACTTCTTCATGGGATGGTAAAACAACTGAAATACTGGTTAAACTTGTAGTTGTAGAGATACTCCAATGCGGAGGAAAGTTTCACTTTAGAAATAAAGTAATGTATCCAGTTGTTGATTAATCTCAGTTAACTTCTAACTAAAGTCTTAAGTAATTGGTCAGCTGCTTGATTATGTTTTGGGGCCATACATGTTAAGAGAAGGGATTAACTTGTTATGGCTGCAATCAATGGATCCCGGAGGTCCTAGGCATAATCAACTTCACCAAGCCGCTGGAAATCGAACGCGCCCACAGAACATCAGCGCCGAAACCCCGGCCAGATGAGCCCCCACGAGCCGTATTGATCAGGTTCCTCCGTTTCCAAGACAGAGAGAAGATACTGCAACTCGCAAGAGCCAAAGGGGACATCACCATTGATGGAAAGAGGATCAGCCTTTTCCCAGATATGAGCGTGGATCTCGCCAGACGTCGCAATCAGTTCAGACCTGCCGCCAAAGCACTGAAGGAGAAGAACATCACCTCATCATACCTCATCCACCCTGCATGGATGAAAGTTCAGTACCAAGGCCGAAGCCATCTCTTCAACACACCGGGAGAAGTGCACACTTTTCTCAAAAAACTGAGCAACGTCTGAGCCAGGACGGTCTCTCTGGGGGATAAAATGCAGTTTTCTCAACTCATTTCATTTTCAACTAACCGTATCTTCCCGGGGTGAGTTCTAATACATTTACAGGAGAGTATATTTTGGTTTAGTCCATATCTACTGGGCGAAGCAATAAGTGGGCTTAGGCTTAGGCTTTCCCCCTCATTTATGTTAATCTTTCGAAAAGAGACTCAAGCATCCCTTACCGTGGGCAGTAAATATTCAGCCATAAATATCTATTCACAACGTTTGTTTTCAATTTAGAGAGCTCGCAGGTTTTAGTTTACGCCAAGTTTTAGCTAGTAAGAGCAAGACGGAAAGCGAGCAGCAACGTATCTCTACAAGTGTATTCATGTTTGATTGTTGGGATTGTTGTTTTAGTCTGACAATCGGGGTGGGTGGGATTTTTATTATTTATTTATTATTATTTCTCCCAACAGATGTCAAAGAAAAGCTCTCTCTCACACACACACACACAGACACACACACACAGCAAGGATGGAGTGATAAAGTGCGGTGCTTAAAGACACAGAGAGCAGGCAATTGCATTACCATAATCCCTAGGCCGTGCCGAGTTCAACAAGACACCCCACTTGACTGTAGCTCACTTGGTCTGACCACAGTGACCATGCAAAAAAGTAGTCTCATGTAGCAGGCTTTGTCTGCGTAAAAAGTAATCTCATGTAGCTCACTCGGTCTGACCGGTGACCGCAGGGACCATGCAAAAAAAGTTGTATCATGTAGCTCACTCAGACCGGTCTGACCGCAGTGACCATGCAAAAAAGTAATCTCATGTAGCTCACTTGGTCTGAGCATAGGGACCATTTAAAAAAAAGTAGTCTCATCAATGTGATTGTTTTTAATGGAGAATTTGACTATGAGATGAGAGAATTTGACTATGAGATGACAATATAGTAGTTTGGGGAGTATTTTCTATAATAGAATGTATTTGACTACAAGCAGAGTAGGGGCCTCATCCTGAGCATTCTCAAATGGAAAAACACAGTTTGATCATGTGCTGACAGAGAGAGAGGGAGGAGTTTGGGGAGAGTTTAAAATGAGAAGAGTGATTTTTTTCTAATAGGCTGCATTTCACTTTGAGCTAACAAGGAGATGAGCATTCTAGAGTGGTGAGGAGTGGTTTCATGTATATTTTTGAGTATCAATTAAGCAGCCAGAAGCACTGTACTTTCTTTATTGCTTAAGGGATTGTGTTAAGTTGTTTTATTTACTATTATTTCCCTTTTCAATAGAATAGAATAGAATAGTATAGAATTGTATAGATGGCTCCAGTGAGCTCATGTCCAATATGCTATAAAGTTGTGGTTGGCTTTAGTCAGCACCTTAGGTATGTACACCATGTGAGGAACAGTGAGGAGACGGTACTCCTCTGTAAGTGGCAGTCAGGCCGTGTCAATGTCAGGCAGGAGCAGTGTCCAGTGTCAGGATGCTCCACACATCTTAGCAGACTGGACCGGCATATAGACTCCCACTCAGAGCTCAACAGAGCACAGAGGAGACAGGTTTTAGAGGACCTTAGGAGACGGCTGACGATGGAGAGGCTGGCGGTGTTGAGGGCATCGACCCCTGACATCCCTATGGTGACAAATTTAGACATTGTGGAGACTGTAAGGAGAGAAGAGGAGGAGGAGGAAATGTTATGTTCACCTACAGAAGCAGAGGAGGAAGTGGACTGCAAAGAGGATTCCTGCCACTGCCATGCACCAATCCTGAGACTGAAAAAAGCTGTAAAAGAGAGGGATGAGGCACTGCATACAAGAAGTGAGACCAACAAATCCATTAAAGAGGACAACCTTAAGTTGATCTCTGATCTGCAAAGGTTGAGAAAGAAGTACCAGCTGCTGAAAAGGCAGATGGGGATTGGCATGGTGAAGGCCCTCAACTTTCAGGCAGAGTCAGACACAGACACAAATCAAGAGGAGCAGGACCAAGCTAGAGGTTCAGGGGACCAGAGAGAGGAGCCTACAGTGTCCGGGTCAAGCTGCAAACTCATCTTCCCGGGCTCTGCTATGAGTAAGTACTGTTTCTTCAAATAGTGACAAGAGTTTGTGTTTGAAAAGAATATGATAAACCACCTGACTGATTCATGTAGCCTCATGAGATTGTAATTCTAGTCTAAAATGTTATGTTTTTTTGATTAGGTGTGTTTATCGAGGGATTCAGGAAGACCTGTGAGGGCCCTAATCCAAATTATAAGCTGAGTGAAAATTGTGCCTCAAAGGTCAAGAGGGTGACGCAATTTTTAAACTACATGGCGAAGAATGAGACCTACCAGTCCTCTCTCATTTTCCTGACAGACCATGACAAAATAAGGAAGTAAGCAGAATAATTTTTTCTCTCTAGCCTCACAAGCATTAACCAACAATACAGTATTTGATTGTATGATTTGTGTGTGTGTGTGTGTGTGTGTGTGTGTTTTTAGATGGGTTCAATTCCTCCAGAAGAACAAGGCAATCACCACAGTCAACCACTACACCTTGACTATTGGTGATTTTATATAGACAGACCACAACACAGAGTTGCCATTTTCCAATAATGGATGGACCAGGAAACGAACAGGGTCAACAGCCAAGAGGAGGAAGAAGAGGAGCAAGGATGCGTGGTGGAAGGCAAAACAGAGGAAGAGGCAGAAGAGGACATAGGCGCATATCTGATGACATAAGGGACACTATTGTAGACGATGTTGTCAATCATGGCCTTGACCCTGCTGGCTGCAATGGATGCAGCATGTGAGGACATCAAAGTAGATGCCTGCAGAGGATGGATAAGGCATTCCAAAAGATTCTTTCCACGTTGCATTGGAAGGGAAAATATTGGTGTGATGTGGATGAGAATATGTGGGCCGAAAGACTTAGGGGTGGTTTCCTGTTTATTTCCAATTTAGTTTTTTTTCCTTTGTGCCCCTTGGGTTGTCCAGTCTCTTTCAATCAATAACCCACATACAGTGATATGTAAATAGTACTGTTGAAATTGATATAGGCCATAGAAGTGCAGCCTTGTGCATTTTCAATACAGTAACTGTCATCCAAACTGTAGCCTAAGTTTACATCAGGTAATACTGTCGAAGTACACAGTTACATTGACAACATGCCTAAACATTTTGACGACCTTGTTCGTGAACAATGACTCAATGACTTATCATTCTGATGACACAGACATGATCATTGGCATGAATATTTACTTTTGAAAGATGTACTAGGGATTTTTTGTGACTGACTAGCTTTAGAAACATATCTATTGTATATTGCAGTTTGTACAAATTGTTCTGAGAAATGCACTTATTATTTTGCACATGTTAGGGATGATTCGAAAAATGCACCAAAGCGACTGAGAAAAACTGTAATGAGTTGATTTCTATTTATTTACTTACGGTTGGTACAATGCCGACTGGTCTTGGTCCATGTCTGTTTCATCATCTGTATTTTCAGCTTTAGCTGGGGGTAACACTTGAGCAACTTCCACTTGGCTGAAATATCACACAGATTAACAAAAACATTTATACAATTTTAACAATCAAACATAATTGGACAACATTTCAAATGAGTTCCAATAGCATGTAACTTGCACATATATTATTTTATCAGTGCTTACCCAGTTATTTGTTTGTCTTCTGGCTTGTTGATCACAAAACCACCCAATTTTTCAAGATCTTTAATCAAAGGTTGGAGTTTATCCTGTTGTGTCACAACAGAGCTTAGTTGTGTGTAGTCAATGATCCTGCAGTGCCAAAGATACTCAATCATCAAGTCGCGGGATTTGCCGACTTCCTGGTCAATTTTCTCTTTAGATTCTGTCTTCATGCACACTCTGGTGAGATGTATAGATATGTTTTCCTGGTTCTTTATACAAAATCTGCACACAATAGGGATCCTTCTTTGTTTTCTGTAAGACAGTGAATGCACAATTAGTAAATGTAATGAAGTTATTACTTAAAACCTCTCTGGGATATGTGGGATGGTAGTGTCCCACCTGGCCAAACATCCAGTGAAAATAGTCAATATACGAAATTAAAGCTAAACTTGTTGTCAGATTTAAAAAGTGATTTACGGCGAATCACAGAACATCATTTTTCAACCCTCACAGCGCGACACAAAACGCAGAAATAAAGAGTTGCCATGTGATTTCAAAAACATTCTGCACACTCTCACACTCTAACCCTCTGTCAAACATGATAGAAAGCAATTCATTTATGGTCGGATTTAAGAGAAAGGGCCAAATGAGAGGTGTGCTCTTCCCTTGATTTAGAGATAACTTACCTTGAACCAGTACTAGTAGCAGTTGCAGATGCCATCTTGCTCCAAGGAAAAGGAAGTACAATCTAAATTAAATGGTTTCAGAACATGGAAAAAGGCAATAATTAATCTTCAGCTCCCACTTAGTGTGTTCTTACACTGTGGCGGTCTGTAGTGAATGAGGTCAGAAAAAAACATGTCTTCAAATTTACAATCAGATAGGCCCACCCCTTTTCCACATTTACATTTTATATTCAGGGTAGACTGAAACCCCCACTCAGAGGTGTGAAATGAATCTGAGAGACCTTTAACAGAACAATAACCTTGGACACCACTTTGGATGGGCAATCTAGGAGAGAGAGAGCGCTGGAGAGACAGACAGACAAATCCAATTTTGAAAAACTCCCATATCTACTGGCTGAAATTCCACAGTGTGCCATCACAGCAGCAAGATTTGTGACCTGTTGCCATGATAAAAGGGCAACCAGTGCAGAACACACAACATTGTAAATACAACCCATATTTATGCTTATTTATTTTATCTTGTGTCCTTTACAATTTGTACATTGTTAAAACACTGTATATATATAATATCACATTTGTAATGTCTTTATTGTTTTGAAATTCTGGTTCCTAAGCCTTTTAACTATTTTCAAATGATAGAATGGCTATTTAACACAACTTTAAAACCTGTTTTATTTGGGTTTACACTGACCTAAGACAGGACATTTGCATGTAGTCTTCAGAATTCACCTGTACATGCTGCTTGCATAGATTGCCCATCCAAGGTGGGTGCCTAGGTCATTGTTATGTTGAGGTCAGAGGATCATCATGGTAAAGAATTTCACACCACTGAGTTGTAGTTTTACAGGCTATTTGCATGCCTGCCTAAAGGCCATAACTCCCTATCCAGGAACAGGCCTCTCTCTCCTGGTATGAGAGAACACATACAGGCATAAAGGCCATAACTCCCTATCAAGGAACAGGCCTCTCTCTCTGGGCATGAGAGTACACATAAATGCCTAAAGGTCCAACTCTGGGCCTAGTTATTGGGGAAATGGGCCAAAAAAAAGGTTGAAATTCCACAGTGTGCCATCACAGCAGCAAGATTTGTGACCTGTTGCCAAGAGAAAAGGGCAACCAGTGGAGAACACACACCATTGTAAATACAACCCATATTTATGCTTATTTATTTTATCTTGTGTCCTTTACCATTTGTACATTGTTAAAACACTGTATATATATAATATGACATTTGTAATGTCTTTATTGTTTTGAAACTTCTGTATGTGTAATGTTTACTGTTAATTTTTATTGTTTATTTCACTTTATATATTCACTTTATATATTATCTACCTCACTTGCTTTGGCAATGACCCTAAAACATGTTTTGAAATCACTGCCTACAGTTAGAGCAAAACCCTGTATTCAACCCTCTGTAAATCAATCAGTTTTTAACATAAAGGCTTGAACCTCGGGGTTATGTAAAATGGTGTCCCAGTGAGGAAATATGTTTAATTACAGCTTCCTGTGACAACCGGAAGTGCCTTACATTGGGGTCATAGGTGCTGTTTTGATGGGTTAAAAAGGTCACATCTTTCCAAAATGTCATATGTGTGATTAGGCAACACTCATAAACCGGTCCATACAAGAAAACCAGGTTCTAAAGTATACCTAACATAACAGAATTGTATTCAGTTTACTGTATTTTAGGTGCATTTTACCGATAGTATAATCGTGTTTACTTTTCTCTTGCTTCTCTGAGATGTTTTGATATAATAAGAGGATCATATATAACCTTGATCATTTTTACATTTTTTTATTTCACCAGGTAAGTCAGTTGAGAAAAAGTTCTCATTTACAACTGAGACCTGGCAAGGGCAGAAGCCATTGTTTACAAACAGTGAATTAAACTGATGGCTGTTGGAGAGGGGGGGCAGCTGTGTTGATTTTCAGATTCCTGGAACAACCGGATGTGGTCAAATTGGCCTGCCTATCTGTACGATATATTGTGCTACAAACACACTTCTATTTGAGGAGGAGAGAGAGAATTTAGAGAGAATTATTTATTTCAGCTTGTATTTCTTTAATCACATTCTCAGTGGGTCAGAAGTTTACATACACTCAACTAGAATAGGGTTGTAACAAAGTGTGGTCTTTAACACTCAGACAGACTAAGGACAGATTAGTGGATTCAAAAACTGAGTTCTTTTGATAACACTAGCCTAAACTATTTAACAGGAGGTCCTCCTTATTTACTCAGACCATTTGACATGAACCCTTAACAGTGAATATATTCCTAAATGTGCCTTCTTTCTCTTCCCTTAGGAATGCATTGCCTGCTGCTCTAAATTCAACTGGATGACAAAGTGGGTTAGGGTTACCCTACACAACTACCATCAATCACAACTAATCAGGCTAGTATAAGGATTACATGTGTTGATTTCCAGCTTCCTGTAGCAACCGGAAGTGGTTAAATTGACCCTAAAACATGTTTTGAAATCACTGCCTACAGTTAGAGCAAAACACTGTATTCAACCCTCTGTAAATCAATCAGTTTTTAACATAAAGGCTTGAACCTCAGGGTTATGTAAAATGGTGTCCCAGTGAGGAAATGTGTTTAATTACAGCTTCCTGTGACAACCGGAAGTGCCTTACATTGAGGTCATAGGTGCTGTTTTGAGGGGTTGAAAAGGTCACATCTTTCCAAAATGTCATATGTGTGATTAGGCATAGAGGGGAAAATGATTTATTTCAGCTTGATTTGCTTAATCACTTAACCAGTGGGTCAGAAGTTTACTATCAACTATCAAACAGTTATGAAATCATAAATAAATGAATGTCTACACTAAAGTCTGTGAATTTGATGGACTTTCTGACCTTAAAGGCCCAAGAACCAAAGGACAAATGCAAATGAAGTCCCTGCTCAGCCCTGGTACCTTTCATTCTGTAAATTCTGGTTCCTGAGCCTTTTAACTATTTTCAAATGATAGAATGGCTATTTAACACAACTTTAAAACCTGTTTTATTTGGGTTTACACTGACCTAAGACAGGACATTTGCTTTTAGTCTTCAGAATTCACCTGTACATGCTGCTTGCATAGATTGCCCATCCAAGGTGGGTGCCTAGGTCATTGTTATGTTGAGGTCAGAGGATCATCATGGTAAAGAATTTCACACCACTGAGTTGTAGTTTTACAGGCTATTTGCATGCCTGCCTAAAGGCCATAACTCCCTATCCAGGAACAGGCCTCTCTCTCCTGGTATGAGATAACACATACAGGCATAAAAGCCATAACTCCCTATCAAGGAACAGGCCTCTCTCTCTGGGCATGAGAGTACACAAAAATACCTAAAGGTCCAACTCTGGGCCTAGTGATTGGGGAAATGGGCCAAAAAAAAGGTTGAAATTCCACAGTGTGCCATCACAGCAGCAAGATTTGTGACCTGTTGCCAAGCGAAAAGGGCAACCAGTGGAGAACACACACCATTGTAAATACAACCCATATTTATGCTTATTTATTTTATCTTGTGTCCTTTACCATTTGTACATTGTTAAAACACTGTATATATATAATATGACATTTGTAATGTCTTTATTGTTTTGAAACTTCTGTATGTGTAATGTTTACTGTTAATTTTTATTGTTTATTTCACTTTATATATTCACTTTATATATTATCTACCTCACTTGCTTTGGCAATGACCCTAAAACATGTTTTGAAATCACTGCCTACAGTTAGAGCAAAACCCTGTATTCAACCCTCTGTAAATCAATCAGTTTTTAACATAAAGGCTTGAACCTCGGGGTTATGTAAAATGGTGTCCCAGTGAGGAAATATGTTTAATTACAGCTTCCTGTGACAACCGGAAGTGCCTTACATTGGGGTCATAGGTGCTGTTTTGATGGGTTAAAAAGGTCACATCTTTCCAAAATGTCATATGTGTGATTAGGCAACACTCATAAACCGGTCCATACAAGAAAACCAGGTTCTAAAGTATACCTAACATAACAGAATTGTATTCAGTTTACTGTATTTTAGGTGCATTTTACCGATAGTATAATCGTGTTTACTTTTCTCTTGCTTCTCTGAGATGTTTTGATATAATAAGAGGATCATATATAACCTTGATCATTTTTACATTTTTTTATTTCACCAGGTAAGTCAGTTGAGAAAAAGTTCTCATTTACAACTGAGACCTGGCAAGGGCAGAAGCCATTGTTTGCAAACAGTGAATGATGATGATGGCTGATGGCTGTTGGAGAGGGGGGGCAGCTGTGTTGATTTTCAGATTCCTGGAACAACCGGATGTGGTCAAATTGGCCTGCCTATCTGTACGATATATTGTGCTACAAACACACTTCTATTTGAGGAGGAGAGAGAGAATTTAGAGAGAATTATTTATTTCAGCTTGTATTTCTTTAATCACATTCTCAGTGGGTCAGAAGTTTACATACACTCAACTAGAATAGGGTTGTAACAAAGTGTGGTCTTTAACACTCAGACAGACTAAGGACAGATTAGTGGATTCAAAAACTGAGTTCTTTTGATAACACTAGCCTAAACTATTTAACAGGAGGTCCTCCTTATTTACTCAGACCATTTGACATGAACCCTTAACAGTGAATATATTCCTAAATGTGCCTTCTTTCTCTTCCCGTAGGAATGCATTGCCTGCTGCTCTAAATTCAACTGGATGACAAAGTGGGTTAGGGTTACCCTACACAACTACCATCAATCACAACTAATCAGGCTAGTATAAGGATTACATGTGTTGATTTCCAGCTTCCTGTAGCAACCGGAAGTGGTTAAATTGACCCTAAAACATGTTTTGAAATCACTGCCTACAGTTAGAGCAAAACACTGTATTCAACCCTCTGTAAATCAATCAGTTTTTAACATAAAGGCTTGAACCTCAGGGTTATGTAAAATGGTGTCCCAGTGAGGAAATGTGTTTAATTACAGCTTCCTGTGACAACCGGAAGTGCCTTACATTGAGGTCATAGGTGCTGTTTTGAGGGGTTGAAAAGGTCACATCTTTCCAAAATGTCATATGTGTGATTAGGCATAGAGGGGAAAATGATTTATTTCAGCTTGATTTGCTTAATCACTTAACCAGTGGGTCAGAAGTTTACTATCAACTATCAAACAGTTATGAAATCATAAATAAATGAATGTCTACACTAAAGTCTGTGAATTTGATGGACTTTCTGACCTTAAAGGCCCAAGAACCAAAGGACAAATGCAAATGAAGTCCCTGCTCAGCCCTGGTACCTTTCATTCTGTAAATTCTGGTTCCTGAGCCTTTTAACTATTTTCAAATGATAGAATGGCTATTTAACACAACTTTAAAACCTGTTTTATTTGGGTTTACACTGACCTAAGACAGGACATTTGCTTTTAGTCTTCAGAATTCACCTGTACATGCTGCTTGCATAGATTGCCCATCCAAGGTGGGTGCCTAGGTCATTGTTATGTTGAGGTCAGAGGATCATCATGGTAAAGAATTTCACACCACTGAGTTGTAGTTTTACAGGCTATTTGCATGCCTGCCTAAAGGCCATAACTCCCTATCCAGGAACAGGCCTCTCTCTCCTGGTATGAGATAACACATACAGGCATAAAAGCCATAACTCCCTATCAAGGAACAGGCCTCTCTCTCTGGGCATGAGAGTACACAAAAATACCTAAAGGTCCAACTCTGGGCCTAGTGATTGGGGAAATGGGCCAAAAAAAAGGTTGAAATTCCACAGTGTGCCATCACAGCAGCAAGATTTGTGACCTGTTGCCAAGCGAAAAGGGCAACCAGTGGAAAACACACACCATTGTAAATACAACCCATATTTATGCTTATTTATTTTATCTTGTGTCCTTTACCATTTGTACATTGTTAAAACACTGTATATATATAATATGACATTTGTAATGTCTTTATTGTTTTGAAACTTCTGTATGTGTAATGTTTACTGTTAATTTTTATTGTTTATTTCACTTTATATATTCACTTTATATATTATCTACCTCACTTGCTTTGGCAATGACCCTAAAACATGTTTTGAAATCACTGCCTACAGTTAGAGCAAAACCCTGTATTCAACCCTCTGTAAATCAATCAGTTTTTAACATAAAGGCTTGAACCTCGGGGTTATGTAAAATGGTGTCCCAGTGAGGAAATATGTTTAATTACAGCTTCCTGTGACAACCGGAAGTGCCTTACATTGGGGTCATAGGTGCTGTTTTGATGGGTTAAAAAGGTCACATCTTTCCAAAATGTCATATGTGTGATTAGGCAACACTCATAAACCGGTCCATACAAGAAAACCAGGTTCTAAAGTATACCTAACATAACAGAATTGTATTCAGTTTACTGTATTTTAGGTGCATTTTACCGATAGTATAATCGTGTTTACTTTTCTCTTGCTTCTCTGAGATGTTTTGATATAATAAGAGGATCATATATAACCTTGATCATTTTTACATTTTTTTATTTCACCAGGTAAGTCAGTTGAGAAAAAGTTCTCATTTACAACTGAGACCTGGCAAGGGCAGAAGCCATTGTTTGCAAACAGTGAATGATGATGATGGCTGATGGCTGTTGGAGAGGGGGGGCAGCTGTGTTGATTTTCAGATTCCTGGAACAACCGGATGTGGTCAAATTGGCCTGCCTATCTGTACGATATATTGTGCTACAAACACACTTCTATTTGAGGAGGAGAGAGAGAATTTAGAGAGAATTATTTATTTCAGCTTGTATTTCTTTAATCACATTCTCAGTGGGTCAGAAGTTTACATACACTCAACTAGAATAGGGTTGTAACAAAGTGTGGTCTTTAACACTCAGACAGACTAAGGACAGATTAGTGGATTCAAAAACTGAGTTCTTTTGATAACACTAGCCTAAACTATTTAACAGGAGGTCCTCCTTATTTACTCAGACCATTTGACATGAACCCTTAACAGTGAATATATTCCTAAATGTGCCTTCTTTCTCTTCCCTTAGGAATGCATTGCCTGCTGCTCTAAATTCAACTGGATGACAAAGTGGGTTAGGGTTACCCTACACACCTACCATCAATCACAACTAATCAGGCTAGTATAAGGATTACATGTGTTGATTTCCAGCTTCCTGTAGCAACCGGAAGTGGTTAAATTGACCCTAAAACATGTTTTGAAATCACTGCCTACAGTTAGAGCAAAACAATGTATTCAACCCTCTGTAAATCAATCAGTTTTTAACATAAAGGCATGAACCTCAGGATTATGTAAAATGGTGTCCCAGTGAGGAAATGTGTTTAATTACAGCTTCCTGTGACAACCGGAAGTGCCTTACATTGAGGTCATAGGTGCTGTTTTGAGGGGTTGAAAAGGTCACATCTTTCCAAAATGTCATATGTGTGATTAGGCATAGAGGGGAAAATGATTTATTTCAGCTTGATTTGCTTAATCACTTAACCAGTGGGTCAGAAGTTTACTATCAACTATCAAACAGTCATGAAATCATAAATAAATGAATGTCTACACTAAAGTATGTGAATTTGATGGACTTTCTGACCTTAAAGGCCCAAGAACCAAAGGACAAATGCAAATGAAGTCCCTGCTCAGCCCTGGTACCTTTCATTCTGTAAATTCTGGTTCCTGAGCCTTTTAACTATTTTCAAATGATAGAATGGCTATTTAACACAACTTTAAAACCTGTTTTATTTGGGTTTACACTGACCTAAGACAGGACATTTGCTTTTAGTCTTCAGAATTCACCTGTACATGCTGCTTGCATAGATTGCCCATCCAAGGTGGGTGCCTAGGTCATTGTTATGTTGAGGTCAGAGGATCATCATGGTAAAGAATTTCACACCACTGAGTTGTAGTTTTACAGGCTATTTGCATGCCTGCCTAAAGGCCATAACTCCCTATCCAGGAACAGGCCTCTCTCTCCTGGTATGAGTGAACACATACAGGCATAAAGGCCATAACTCCCTATCAAGGAACAGGCCTCTCTCTCTGGGCATGAGAGTACACATAAATACCTAAAGGTCCAACTCTGGGCCTAGTGATTGGGGAAATGGGCCAAAAAAAAGGTTGAAATTCCACAGTGTGCCATCACAGCAGCAAGATTTGTGACCTGTTGCCAAGCGAAAAGGGCAACCAGTGGAGAACACACACCATTGTAAATACAACCCATATTTATGCTTATTTATTTTATCTTGTGTCCTTTACCATTTGTACATTGTTAAAACACTGCATATATATAATATCACATTTGTAATGTCTTTATTGTTTTGAAACTTCTGTATGTGTAATGTTTACTGTTAATTTTTAATGTTTATTTCACTTTATATATTCACTTTATATATTATCTACCTCACTTGCTTTGGCAATGACCCTAAAACATGTTTTGAAATCACTGTCTACAGTTAGAGCAAAACCCTGTATTCAACCCTCTGTAAATCAATCCGTTTTTAACATAAAGGCATGAACCTCAGGGTTATGTAAAATGGTGTCCCAGTGAGGAAATGTGTTTAATTACAGCTTCCTGTGACAACTGGAAGTGCCTTACATTGGGGTCACAGGTGATGTTTTGAGGGGTTAAAAAGGTAACATCTTTCCAAAATGTCATATGTGTGATTAGGCAACCCTCATACACTGGTACATACAAGAAAACCAGGTTTTAAAGTTGTGTTCAATAGCCAGCCCATCATTTCAAAACAGTTGAAAGGTTGAGTCATCTCCTGTGAGAAGGTAACCCACCTATCAACATTAAGTTGTCTTAGAGCGTGGGTGCCCCCTGGTGGCTGAACCCGAGATCAATGAGAGAGCTTGTCAGTCCCACTTCTCTGTCGTTCCACAAAGTAGACAGGGGGAAAAAATTGTGAAAATTAATCAAATAAATATACATAAAAACATGGAAGGATCAGACTTAACTAACTACTATCTTGAAATGTTGTGTAAAATAAGCATTCTATCATTTAACAATGGTTGAAAGACTGAGTGAATCACCTCTTGAGTTGAGGTTAACAGCCTATACACAGTCAGTTTTATTACATGGGGTGAGTGCACGGGGTGAGTGTTGGCTGAACCCGGCTGGGGGGTTGCCTCTTAGCATGCAATTGAACCCAGCATGGCACTGAATCCATTAAGAACCATATTGAAAAACTCACAAAGTAACTCTTTCAATTACCAGACACATGGCTCAACATAGTGCAATGACAGAGACACTGGAATTTGTCCCCCCCCCCCCCAATAATAATGAAAACTCACTGCCTACAGTTTTTGCAAAACACTGTATGCAATCCTCTCTGTAAATCAATCAGTTTTTAACATAAACGCTCAGGATGAACATGAAACTCAGGATTATGTAAAATGGTGTCCCAGTGAGGAAATGTGTTTAATTACAGCTTCCTGTGACAACCGGAAGTGCCTTACATTGGGGTCATAGGTGTTGTTTTGATGGGTTAAAAAGGTCACATCTTTCCAAAATGTCATATGTGTGATTAGACAACCCTCATAATTCGGTACATACAAGAAAACCAGGTGTTAAAGTTGTGTTCAATAGCCATCCCATCATTTCAAAACAGTTGAACGGTTGAGTCATCTCCTGGGATGAGGTAACCTTGTCAGGGTGTTGAGCCATAGAGGGTGGGTGCCCCCTGGTGGCTGAACCCGAGATCAATGAGAGAGCTTGTCAGTCCCACTTCTCTGTCGTTCCACAAAGTAGACAGGAGCAAAAAAAAATGAAAATTAATCAAATAAATATACATCAAAACATGGAAGGATCAGACTTAACTAACTACTATCTTGAAATGTTGTGTAAAATAAGCATTCTATCATTTAACAATGGTTGAAAGACTGAGTCAATCACCTCTTGAGTTGAGGTTAACAGCCTATACACAGTCAGTTTTATTACAGGGGTGAGTGCACCCCCTGTTGGCTGAACCCGGCTGGGGGGTTGCCTCTTAGCATGCAATTGAACCCAGCATGGCACTGAATCCATTAAGAACCATATTGAAAAACTCACAAAGTAACTCTTTCAAATACCAGACACATGGCTCAACATAGTGCAATGACTGAGACACTGGAATTTGTAAAAAAAAAATATATATGTTATGAAAACGTGAAAATTATCCAAATATAGTTCCAGCAGTACATGAGATGATCAGACTGAAGCAACTACCATCTTGAAATGTTTATAAAGTTAGCAGGCAGCCATTTTCTTCCAAGACCAAAAAGTAGGCCCAGAATTAATCCTGACCTAAATGTAAGGTGCTTTTGGGTTACAGCGGTTGAGGCTAGAAAAACAATTCAACCACAGGAATAAATAAAATAAAAAAAATTATTTAAAAAAAAAAAAAAAAAAAAAAAAAAATAAATAAATAAATGTATGAAAAAAAAAAAGGTTAAAAAAAATATATATATAAAAAAAAAAAAATTATGAAAAAAAAAATGGGTTAAAAAAAAAATATAAAAAAAAAAATAATAATAAAAAAAAAAATGTATGAAAAAAAAAAATAGGTTAAAAAAAAAATATTAAAAAAAAAAAAAATAATAAAAAAAAAATGTATGAAAAAAAAAAATAGGTTAAAAAAAAAATATTAAAAAAAAAAAAAATAATAAAAAAAAAAATGTATGAAAAAAAAAAATAGGTTAAAAAAAAAATATTAAAAAAAAAAAAAATAATAAAAAAAAAAATGTATGAAAAAAAAAAATAGGTTAAAAAAAAAAAATAAAAAAAAATAATAATAATAAAAAAAAAAATGTATGAAAAAAAAAAATAGGTTAAAAAAAAAATATTAAAAAAAAAAAAAATAATAAAAAAAAAAATGTATGAAAAAAAAAAATAGGTTAAAAAAAAAATAATAAAAAAAAAAATGTATGAAAAAAAAAAATAGGTTAAAAAAAAAATATTTTTCCATAAAATGTTCCAATTTTTTTGGTCTTCACCTTCACAGGCGACCCTTACCTTGAGTGGGACTAGGCTGGAGAGCTAGCCCTCACCGGGGCTAAACAACAACAACCACTTGAAAGTGGGAATCATCTCCTGAGCTGAGGTCGACAGCCTTCAAACATAGTGCAAAAATAGTGTGTTTTGACTTAGAATATTTTCTGGTCAAAAAAATTTTGTGAAAATTAATAAAAAAAAGTTGCAGCTGTCTTTATTAAGATCAAACTGAACTAACTGCTATCTTGAAATGTTGAAAAAGTGTTTTTAAATAGATTAGGCTGATCATTTACCTAGATCACTTTTTTAGCACATTCCAGGAGGGCTCATTTTGTCAAAAATGCAAAAATGATAAAAATTTCAACTCACATGTACTTTATTAAACCAGACAAAAACATCTGTCATCTCGA